>NC_027749.1:17462641-17478293 GCF_000695525.1 Brassica oleracea var. oleracea | reverse complement strand
TTCCTAAAAGGAAAGGAGGACGTTTAGTTGGGTTGGCCCGCCGTGCTTCTTCGTATCCGGCGTCTTCTTTGCAAGTTCTATATACCGATCCCATGATTCTGGAGGAGCTACAGAACAAAGATGAACGGATTGTGATATGGAGGAGCAGAACGCCACTATTCTTTCTGAGAATGCCACTATCCTTGCTCAGCTGGAATCCCAAAAGAAGACCAACGCCGAGATATTGGAAGAACAAAGATGAACGGATTGTGATATTGGAGGAGCAGAACGCCACTATTCTTTCTGAGAATGCCACTATCCTTGCTCAGCTGGAATCCCAAAAGAAGACCAACACCGAGATATTGGAAAAGCTAGATCGTTTGTTGCCTTCGGGTTCTTAGTTTTTTTATGAATTTTAAAACTTGATGAATGTTTTTTTTTCTATTTAAGTTCTATAAATTTAAATTCTATAATATTATTAGTTTTAAATTTCAGATTTTGTGTATTTATTAATTTTTAATATAAAAAAATTTATAAATGCAAAATTTATTCATATTTAAAAATGGTATATTCTGACGAATTTGAGTCGTCAGAATATACCGACAAACCTGTTCGTCGAAATATACTGACAAATCATAGTCGTCGGAATATACCGACGAGTACAAGTCGTCAGAATATGCTGACGAATTTGTGTCGTCGGAATATTCTGACGAACCTGCTTGTCGCTATATTCCGACGACTCTGATTCGTCAGTATATTCTGACGACCTAATTCGTCGGAATATAGTGTTTCCGATGAATTATGTTCTCGAAATATGTTATCTGAGTGTCGTCGGAAGTTCGTCAGAATGTGGTTTATCGGTATTCGTCAGAAAGTCGTCAGAAACTCTGACGAAATTCCGACGAATTTTTTTTTCCGATGAAATGATACCGACGACCACTCTCGTCAGAAATTCGTCAAATAGTCTCTATTCCGACGACCTTCTGACGATTTTTCCGTCAGTATCCGCCTGTTTTCTTGTAGTGACAAGTCTTATGCTGGGAGAACATACAATATGTTTAGTAGATGGATCATGGACCTCTACATCCCAATTTAGTCGCTGCGGTTGGGTTTGGAAAGACATGTTTGAACAAATCTAAGTAATGAGGACAATGAGCACACATTTGGACGATGGAAAGTATGCTGTCATTTAGATTGTCAGAATTTTGAAATGGACTGCAAGGATGATCACCATGATTGCAGAACCTCATGGATGCCCAAATTTTGAGCTGGATACAATAAAGACTCTTCAAAGAAGATTTCATGCATTCATGATATCATATATTCCTCAGATTGCATAATTCAATTTTTTGATTTTCTAACTAGAACTGTGAAATCTTTTAATAGAAATTTGTGCTATGTTGGTTATTCTATTCCGGTATGGCTTTCCCAGTATGAGTAATGGAATGACTGTCTGATATAAAAAAAAACACTTCATAATCCCATTTAATTTTGGAATCAATCTTTACATATTACAATTTTAAGAATAATATTGGTATTCAAAGCGGTTTAAATTCAAGGCACAAAGAAATCAATTCTCTTACATTACCAATGTACCATAAACACTTTAATCTAATTCGACTATTTATAACTTTGATGTTTAATCTGAATTTAACACATACTGGATGTGTGCACAAATTCAATGGTGATTTATTTGAATGATGTTTACTAATTTATCAAGAGTTGGATTACAAGAGAAAATATTGAGTTTATGTGAAAAGATGATCAACTTGGCAAGAATAAAGAAAATAATAACAACATTAATTATTTTCCAAGAAGTGTATGTTTATAAAATGTGCTATCCTCGTCTTCGATCTTTTCCTTTCATAATTGGATACTTTCCTTTTGTTTCTAATTCGGCTTATCCTTTGACCGCCTCATGACCAAATGGATTGAGTTCAATCATTTGATGAGCCTTTTCCGAAGGATAAAATCCATTTCCAACAATAAGTCCCTCCAGTTCATCGTTTATCATGCCTCCTCCCTCTATATATAAAAAGTTGAGCTCTAATTTCTTTACTTCTCCTTGCGATCAAATGCAGTTCTCTTCTCCCTATCTCTCTCTTTTTCTCTCGCTTTCTCATGTAGGATATGCTTGTAAACATAAGATCCGAACATATCCGAATATGAACCGATCTGAATATATACAAGATCCGAGACAAAAAAAGGAAAAAAATGGTAGCCAATGGTGAGAATAACTGCCGGCCACCAAACGTTTTTTACGAAGCTTTTAATGAGAGGTGAGAGCGATTAATTTCTTTTTTTTTGTCATCAACTTAAACAGACTCATACTGACTCTGTAAACCAAACCAGGAGCCTCACATCCATGTGAACGATGAAAGACGGTTGTTTCCTGACATTGTGTGCTAGACTTCCGTCTTTAAATTTTGCGTATGTGGTACATGAATGATCTCTGAGCCGAGGAAACTTTCTTTCAGGGTCTTGATATCTTCCAAATAACTTGCAAAAGCTGGTCATTTTTCTGGTTCCGAAACCATCTTCACCAATTGAGAATAATCTGTTGCAAACGTAACCTGAAACTGATGTAAGTTCTTCATACACTCTACTACGCAAAGTAGCACTTTCACCTCTGCAAAAGATTGTCAACTGTCATCTTAAATTTGTGATTAGATTTTTTTTTTGCGGTGAGGTAAAATTTAAATAGCAGATTATATTCTTTATCGATATACTTGCCACTTGTATTTACTGTAAGAGACGAATTTGAAACCGTTGTCAAAGTTCTTCCTAAATTCAAATCGGCTCATTTAATAAATGGAATTCGGCAAAGAATATGATGTCAAGAAAAAAATATTCTTTATCGATATACTTGCCACTTGCATTTACTGTTGGAGACGAATTTGAAACCATTGTCAAAGTTCTTCCTAAATTCAAATCGGCTCATTTAATAAATGGAATTTGGCAAAGAATATGATGTCAACAAAAAAAATTGTAAGAAAAGAAAGCCGACGATAAAATGTCAAATCTTAAAGACAAAAGAAAAGGTTTAGAAACAAAAAGAAAAGATAGTAACTTTAATCTGATATAAATAAGGATTTTTTGGCAAACATAGAAAAATACCCTAAAACAAAAGAAAAAAAAACCTAGAAGGAAAATAAATATACAAATTGTTTGTTGGTTGCTCAAAAAAAACAAAGTGTTTGTTGAAAATTTGGTTAATTCTTTTATGCTGTGAACTGTTCGGTGAAAAGGATTATATCAATGACCAACAAACATCACATGTCATATATAAGCTTTGACTTTATATCTGTTTTAGAGTAATAATTTACTCTAAAATTTAAGTTACTGTAATTGCAGCTCAAAATTCACCGATTAGATGAAATATCAGTTATGACATTTACTCTCTTTACAGTTGAAACAATGACAAAGTGGAGTAATATTTGTTCCAGGTTTTGTTAGAGTAATAAGATTTACTCTACTTTTTTTCTCTTTCTTCTTTTTCACCTTTTTATTTTTCACTTGTTTCCTCTGTTTTACTCTAAAAACTACCAATGACACTCATAATATGCTCAATTTTAATTGTTACATGAACTTATGATCAATTAAGCATAAGCATCCAATATATTCATAAAGAACGAAGAATTTATACACTTTTTCGCTTACTTTGATTATTGTTCCATTCTATGGTTATAGGAAATCACAAATGATTTCACTTTGTGTGGACACTAAAAACGAAACAGACGCTTATGTCACTGGAAAATTGACATGTCGTACAAAAGCTAAGGAAGTCATTGATCTTCCATCCATCTAAAATCAATTGAACAAATATGCTCAGATGGCATGTCGACACTAAGACATCAAGTCATCATTTTGATCACGGCCTTATGTCAATCGCGCCACGCTGATTTCCTCAACATGTTGACCGCATCACCACAGTGATCGTGTCAATACTGAGCTTGTCATACATGTCGACTCGTGATGGTTTGTTCATGATGGTTCATCCATGACGGTGTCTATGGCAACTTGTCCTTAATATTAGTCAATTGACGTTTCATCCATGGCGGCTTATCCAGATAGCTCATTCAGACTATTGGAAGGAAAAATATATCCACATAGACTGTTTGGGCAGCCATCCATAGAGTACGAAGTTTGATTGGAAAAAGAAGTACGTCTACGACAGCTCGTCCGCAACACAACATCTCTTCGACATCCTATTCATGACTTGTCTATCCATGAGTAAGATAGAATACCTCGCAACAAAAGATCATCTACTCCAAGCATTGCGGCGAGTCACACATAAAATTGGCCGATCAGTTCATGCTGAACTAGTCTCTTGCAAATTCATCGATCTTGCAAAATGCTCGATCAACGAACTACGAGGGAATTTGTTGTTAGAGACGGATTTGGCATCATCGTCAACCCCCTTCTTAAATTCAAACCGACCAAATTAATAAATTGAAGTCGGAAAAGAATAAGAAGTAAACAAAGAAAAAAAAATTCACGAGAAAAAGAAGTCAGCGATACAAGGCAAAGTATCTAAAAGACAGTGACTTCAATCGTAAATAAGTAAGGAGGCTCCTTAAAGTCTAAGGGATAGTCTCGAATCATTTACAAACATCTCGGTACTTTTCTTCGAAAAGTCGTGAACTCTTTAGAACGGTTTTGATGACTTTAACACCTTTTTAATGAACAACGATTTGGTTTGATCCCCTATTCAAATAGTTCGTATGCAGTCTTTAACCGGGTTCTTGTATATAACATAATAAAACTTTTTTTATGTTCATTCATCGAGTTATGGTCTCAATATAAAAACTTCTCCTAAACTTTAAATCAAAATTCGTGCTTTTATGAAGTATGCCGATTTGTTTTTTTTTTTTTTTTGGTCGAACTTTACTTAAGTGTATTTATGTGTTTAATTTTTTTATAGAAAAAAGTTGATGTGCATCATTTTATACATTACTTAAACATTAAACAAAATATGATTAAAATTTTATAAATAGGCACGTTTCTTTAGCTTTATTGCAAAAAAAAAAAAAAAAACCTTTTGGAAAACTGGACTGGACTCTTTTGCCTCTGTTTTATGTTTTATTTCCGTCGATCACGATTAGTCTATGAAGTCACTTTTTCTCTTTGTGATACACAAAAATCGTAGACATGATATAACCATAGACACACACACAGCTTTGGATGGATCTTATACGGTGTTTTATGTATATATAAAAAATGTGAATCCGCGGAAACATATATTTTTTTTTGGGATAAATGAATGTATGCGTATGGTTGTTCAAAAAAAAAAAAAAAAAAGTATGCGTACAAGAAATGAAGCAAAACAGAAATTGACTCTTTGTAATTATTTTTAGACTAGGTGATTATGGACCAATTTTCGGTTATAAATATTGTATGAAAATATATATTATGTACATAATACCATAAATTTTGAATAATATTTTAAAATATTTTTAATCTTTTTTACTCTAATTAGTTTGAAAATCAAAAGTCTAAGTAATATATTTCAGAAACGTGTGATTTAGTGATAATAATTATATTAATCTAAATCGCTAAAAATATTTACATGATGTTAATTAAACAATTAATAAACTAATGATCATTGAACCAAACATCGATTTTAAAATATTTTTTAATCATCTCATTATCTTATTTATATCCTCATTTAACTTTGATGCAAAATAATTCTCAGTTGTAAAGTTTTCATAAATTTGATGCAAAATAAGTGATGAATATTTAATAATAATAACTACCGATGGAATTACAAATCCAATTATAATCTTAACTTCTCCAACACATATTATGCATTATCTTGTATTTGTCTTCTTGTGCCTCTTCTTTCTCTCATTATAATTTTTTTTTCTTTTTATCACATTTCACATGCATTTTTAATATTTTTCTAATTTTCTTACATAGTTTTTTTTCTGCCAAATATCTCTATTTCTCTAAAGAGTAATACAAACCATACAATCAATGAATCAAAAAACCCAATCTTAAATTTCCTTTTCAATCATCGCATTACATTGTCTATTCTATTATGGTTTTTTAACTTAGATGCAAAATATTTTATAATTGCAACATTCTTGCATATGTTTCGTTGAATATAATCCGTCAAATTTCAAAGCTTTATATTGAACAACTAACATATATATGGTTCTGTGTAAATTGCAATAATCAAACATTTATATGGTTATGTAATTACACATTACTTTTAATTCTTTTTTGAATTAAATATATAAGATATTTCTATTGAATTTTTGTCATTACTCTCCAAATTTTCTAGTTTTCTATTTTTTTTTTGTCAGCAATAAACCAGACTCATATAGACTCTGTAAACCAAACTGGTAGCTCTGCATCCATATGGACTACAAACGAGGGTTGCCTTCTTGCACTACGTGCTAGACTATCGGCCATTGAATTATGCGTCCTTGGTATATGAATGAGCTCTGAGCTGTGGAAACTTCCTTTCAGGATCTTTATATCTTCCATATAACTTGCAAATGCGGGCCATTCCTCGGGTTCAGAAACAATCTTCACCAACTGAGAACAATCCGTCGCAAAAGTGACAGTAAACTGTCTTAAGTTTCTCATACATTCCATTGCCCCAATGAGCGCCTCTATCTCCGAATGAAGTGGTGATTGACTCACTCTAGTGTTCCTTGCTCCCATTAAACTATCAAAACCTTCCAGAGTGTTGCACCATCCTTGTCCTGAAAATCTATCATTTTCTTTCAAAGATCCATCTGTAAAGCACCACCGACCAGGGATAATTGGAACCGTCTCGTTCACTACCGATCGGGCCTGATCAGTTCTCTGTGCATGATTAATTTGCGCCTCGGCCCATAGAGCGGACTCTGTTTCAGCCAACTTAAGAGTATCTCGAGGGTCAATATCCAAATTGCTAAAAACCTTATTATTTCTCCCTTTCCATATATACCATAGAATCCATGCGAAATGGTGATCCTCCATTGTCGGAACCACCCTCCAAAATAAGTGGTCTAGTTTCTAGTATAAATGATTTATATACTCTTAAAAATAATTCTAAGATACTAATAAATTATTTTGTAAGCCATGATAAAAAAATTATAAAACATGTATAAACTTTAGAAGAAATTAATTGTTATACTTATACACGAATATATTTTTATGTAAAATATAAAATAATTATACTGATTTTTATGTAAAAATTTTGTTCATTATATTATATAGTTGACAAATATAAAAAATAATTGATCAAACACTATTTCTATCATTTTGACAATTAGTTACCATAAATTACTATTTGAAATATTATTTAGATTATCTGACAAGTGATATTAATTAATTATAGATTTACTTTTTATTTTTATATCTATTTAAAATAAATAAACGCTAAAACTATCGACTTGTCAAATTACAATAATTGTTTTTAGACTTCACCAATGATTGACACTTAAGCAAAAATCAATTAAGTGATTTTTTTTAATAAATAGGAAGACTGAATATTTATTGTAATATTTAAATATTTTTACACATCTTACACAAAGTATTGGTTTATGAAATTATGTATAACAAAGTATTATATGACTTAAAATCCTTATAAATATACATTATTCATTTATAAATAGATTTATAGACACTGAAAACAGTTTATAAACTTTTAAAACCCCTTATAACATTTTCAATAATCCTAATATGTGATTATATAAAAAATATTAAAATTATTTTTAATGTTTTATAAATCACTTATGGACATAAAAAATTATTAATGGTTATTATAGTGTCTTATATGGGATATAAATTTATTCTATCTATTTCGGTAACAAAATCCTATACCGACCGTCCGAGTCAACATGAGCCAAAACTAAATAAATATAATATCCATAATTATTTAGATACTTTTTCTACCATCAGATTTTGATTGATAAAACTGAAAAATATACAAAGGTGAGAGTCTAAAACCGACAGAAACAACTTAAAATCTCCGGAAGCATAGCCCACAAAGAAAAATCACAAACTCAAACAACAAGTAACATACAAAAACTATTACGATCACTCTTGCATCCAAACCCGTAAATAATCCTTGATAAAGAGAATAAAGATAAGATCTTTGTGCTTTGACACAAATTAATGTTATTGCTTTGTTCTGATGCGATCCCCATGTGACGCGGCACTAACGAAGTGTACTTGTTTACTTGTTTAGGACCAACCAGTTGTTATTTTAAGAAAGAAAATCAAAATCAAAATCAAATTAAATGGTTATAACTCTATATTTTGTACTGAATAAATATCCTCCGTGTATATTGCATTTGATTTTGGGTCCCCTCAGTATCACATCCCCCATTTGAAGACTTGATAAGCATATTATCGACTTTCATAAAATGCCTTCATTTTGGCTGCCACTTGAAGACTTTTGAGTTTTGTCCTCTCAAACTCACTATGTTTTTATATACTATATGTTTTCTTGCACCATGTACAATAATATATATATTTTTAAATTGAAATCATATTTAAAAATAAATTTCTATAAATATTGTAGATTTTATTATTTTCTTACCAATATTTTAGTATAAAGTTGATTTAATTAAACATAAAATTAAGATAAAAATAACTTTGTTTATTTTAAATTATATTTAAGAATACATATGTATTTATTTTAAATTACAATCTTAGATAGATTTTTATCTATTTGTTTTATTAAATCAACTTGTAGAAAACTAATTAAACAAAATTAATATAAAAATTGTATAATCATCAAAAATTAAAACTAAACAGTATTTATAAAATGGAATGCATGAAGAATTCGGAAATAATCTTTCATCTCTTCATTCGGAAGTAGAATCGCTTATTTCACCCATTCACTCGAAAATAGATGCGCTTATTTGGACAATATAATGCATGAAGAATTTACACCAGTATAAGTTACGTTTGCAACAGTTTTCAATTGGTAAAATTGCTTTGAAATCAGAAGAATGACCAGCTTTTGCAAGTTATTTAGAAGATATCAAGATACTGAAAGACAGTTTTCACTCCTCCGAGTTCCTCCATATACCAAGAATGATGAATTCAAGGGCGGATAGTATTTCACGCAGTGCTAGGAAACAACCGACATTTGTTTTCCATATGGATTAAGAGCTACCAGATTGGTTCACATGGTCATCATGAGTCTGTGTTTTTGTTGATGAAAAAAAATAGTACTTATAAAATTTATAGATATATAAAAGAAACTAATGATATTACGATTAGAATTTTATAATTTTAAAAAAAAGTTTGTAGAAAATTTTGGTAATAAAAATTGTATATTTATAAACATAGAATTAAATAATATTTTGAAATTTGTAATGTAATATTTAAATATATTTATTTTAATGATAATGCATGAGTTGTTACCATATTCTAAGAAGCTTACTAATAATATAAATCAGTTGTAAATTTAATGTATGATTTATTACCATATTCTAAAAACTACCAATAATATAAATTAACATTAAATGTAATTATCCATATCATATTTAACCATAAGTTATGTCATAAATTATAGGCGCCATGTCACGTTTTTTAGAAAATAATTGTAAATAAGACAGTTGGCAAATTACTTTTCAAATAATATTTAGGGAATGACAAATAATGTTTAATTACATAAAAACATCGTTTAATTAAATTATAAATGGCCCAAAAACAAGTATCACTCATATACTATTAGTTTTCTGCCAGCAGCCCAGTGGGGTTTGTAAGCATCTTTTAATTAAATTACAAATGGCCGAAATGAGTATGACTCATTTATTATTAGTTTTCTGCCAGCAGCCCAGTGGGTTTGTACACCCAATTTTTAAAATCAATATCGAGGATCAAAATGTAACTAGATGGATTATCGTATCATTAACTATCACATTTTTGTTTTCTCATTTTCTGTGTGTTTTAAGTTATCACCCTTTTTATGTTGTCGCAAACTAAGACAAATCATCCCCTTTTTTAAGTTGATTTAATATATAATGCGACTCAAGAACACTTATATGAGTGTTTCATGTAGCATTTATCTTCTAACGTCACCAGAATGTAAAACTTACGATCCTATGACTGTTTCTCATTTTGTCTGTTTTCTAAGTTATCAACTTTCTTATGTTGTTTTCTCAAATAAGATAAATAATAGAGTTTTTTTTTTTTCAAATATGACTCAAAACAAAAAGTCAAGTACAAAACTAACCCCATGATTTTTTTTAGAATTTTTATTTGCAATATTTACTCCAAAAATTTAGATTATTCACGAAAATGTCATTACTTTTTTTTTCTTCGAAAATGAGTGTTTTACTCTATCATCCTCATCTTCATCAAGTATTTACAATATTGTCATTGCCATCAATACACCAACCTACCATGAACAACCAATTTGATGCTCTTAATGCACCAAAGTTTCGGCTTTTACTCTTTATATCTCATTACTTAAGCACACAAACTACATCTCTTTCACTTTCTCTTTATATTCATAAAAAAACTAAGATTTTGATTCTAAACTGTGTATGGTTCAAACTCATGATTCTTGGTCATTAACAAGTGGGTCTGTTTCGTGGTGATTTTATGTGTGATAGGAAAAGCTAATCAAGTTATCTCACTGGTTAAAAGTATGAAATTGATTTTTTTTTCCAAATCTGTTCGTCAGAAGACTTACGTGTAAGTCTTTTGGTCAATGCACATGTTAGTTTTGCAATTGAATTTATGTATGTTTTTAGAGACGACTTCTCTGGAAGTCTTCCAAATTTTCTTTGTTAACAAAAAAATCTCGAAAATACCAGAGAAAACTTCCTCATAAGTTGTCTAGGATAAACAAGTTAGTTTTGCAATTGACTTGATTGTGTCAGAAGTTTGACTTTCTCTAGATGACTTACACGGAAGTTTTCCGCCAGAATACTTCCATTTAAGTCTTCCGAACTCTCAGTGGAAGTCTTCTCACTGTCGGTGAAAATCGTCTCGGATTACTTTTGTAATTGAAAAATAAAACTTAAATATTTAATTTTAATTAAACGACTTACATGTAAGTCTTCCGGAAGACGACTTATACGGAAGTCTTCCAGATTTTATTCCGAGATTTTGGTCAAACCTTGGTTATCCCAGAAGACTTCTGTGTAAGTCTTCTCCCGAAAGACTTACATGGAAGTATTCTAATTAAAATTAAATATTTAGGTTTTAGTTTTCAAATGCAAAAGTAACCTGAGACGATTTACATGAAATTCGTCTAGTTAAATGTAATATTTAAGTTTTATTTTTCTGGTGGAAGACTTTCATGTAAGTCTTCTATGACACAATTTGATCAATTGCAAAACTAACTTGTTTATCCTAGAAGACTTACCGGTAAGTCTTCTCTAGCATTTTTGAGTTTTTTTTCAAAAGCAAAAGTAAACCGATATTTACAAAGGAAGACTTCCAAAGAAGTCTGTTGTAGAGTAGACTTCTATGGAAGTCTCCCTTTGTAAATTTTCAATTGCAAAAATGACCTAAATGGAAGACTTCCTTCTGGCGAACGACTTATGTGGAAGTCTTCTACGTCAATATTTAATAAACTTTCATTTTCTCTAAAATTATAAAGGCTTTTAACATTTTCTTGTTAATTCATGTATATTAATCGATATTGGGCTCATGAATGAAATCCATAACTTAATTGATTTTAATTATGACGTTAGCAACATTTATGTTTATTAATGTTTATAGCTAATTCGAGAAGACTTCCACGAAAGTCTTCTCCATTAGTTTTTGTAACCTTGTTAAGTAACTTTAAGATATTTTTTTTTAACTTTCAAAAGTTCTCAGTAACTTCAAGATTTTCAAGTTATATGGTTTAATATGTTTTTTTAGATCATAAGATATATATTTTTTTAATTTTCATGAGATTTAAAATTTCAATTTTCACTTAAAATTTAAGTTTCCCGCATAAATTTTAATTTCCTACTTAAATTTCCCGCTTAAATTTTCAGCTTAAATTTCCCGCTTATATTTATTTTTCTGCTTAAAATTTAAGTCTTCCGAGAAGACTTCTTCGAAGACTTTCCGGAAGACTTCCGAAGACTTCCCGTAAGACTTCCGAAGACTTCCTAGCAGACTTCTAGTAAAAGTGCTATATGTTTGAACTTATGTAAGTTTTCTCAAAAGTCTTCTCCCTTAGTTTTAGTAAATTTGATTAAATTTTTGTGTTATTTTGTTTTGCTATTGAAGTTATGTCAATAATTTCAATAAATTCAAATATTTTTGGCAAGATAATATTGTAAACATGAACATATTTACTAAAAAAATCATTAATATCTTTTTAAATTTACAAAATAGTACACAATTAAAAGAGTACATACATAAATTACAAAACATGCCATAAATAAACTATTACACATGAAGTTAGAGATTATTCTTCCACAAAGATAAGCTTGGACTCGACTTGTCATGAGAAAAGACTTCTAAAAAGTCTTAGAGGGAATTATGTTTTAGAAGATTATGTCAGAAGACTTCCAGAAAATCTTCTAGAACATTATATTTTAGAATACTTCCAAAATCTGACCCAGATCTGAAAAACCTGAATACCCAAAAACGTTCAAATGACTTCAAAACAGAGAAAATGAGTGAAAAAATATGTAGATCTATCTTTATAGAACACACAAAAGAGATATCCAATATTTATAGATCTACTTTTAAAAGAGTGGAAGATGAGAACCATGTAATAAAAACCTACAAAAACAAGAAAAATTAGTGAGAAAGACATGAGACAAAAAATGAAAAATTGATATAAAGTTTCAAAGTTCAAAGAGTTTAGAAAGAGGTTAGAGAGTTTTTGTTAGAGAAAAACTGTAAGAGCTTTATACAACAAGAAGTTACCTAATGAAGAAAAATCAGACATGGAGACTTACCCAAACGCTCAAATCCGTTATGAAAGAGGAGACATGAGAGTAGACTCCGTGAGAAAATTACCAAGACTTCCAAGAAGTCTTCCATGAAGTTAAAAAACCTCTAGAAAGTCTTTTGGTGCATTATATTTTTGAAGACTTTCCAAAAGTTTTCAAGAGTCAGATCCAGATCTGAAAAACCTGCATATTCAAACTCAGATGTGAAAAATCTGCATATCTAAAAACATTCAAATGACTTCAAAAAAAGAACATAAGTGGAAGATTAGATATATCTACCTCTATAGAACACAAAAATAGATATCCAAAATTTATAGATTTACCTTTAAAAAGTGGAAGATGAGAACTATGTGATAAAAAATCTACAAAAACAAGATAAATTAATGAGATGAGACAAAAAAAAATAAAAAATTCATATAAAATTTGATGTTTTCAAGATCAAAGAGATTAGAGAGAGGTTGTGGAGTTTTAGTGAGAATCATTACATTTTTGTTATTATTGTTGCAGTCATTTGAGAGAAAGTGAGAGAATGTGTACATTTTATTTATATATGGAGACAAAAATTTCTATTTAGATTAAATATTTTTGATTCAGAAGACTTTCAGGAAAGTCTTTTATTAGAAAACTTCCTCAAAATCTTCTGTCTCTCAAATACTACTCGCCCAGAAGACTTCCTGGAAATTTTCTAGACCATAAATTTATACCCTAAACTTAAATAACTAACTAAATAAAAAAAATACTTCCCTAAACTTAAAAAAAAAAGCACTTTACTAAACTTTGTAATATACACGAAACCAAACACATATTTGTCAAATTTTAATTTTCCAAAAAAATGTTAAGCTTCCAAAATCTAAACCAATACTATAACATATGTTACCAAACCCTAAACCAAAGAATACTATAACTCACTACATTCACTCATTTGTGTTGAAAAAAATCAGTTTTACCATATTTTAATTTATATCATTTACAAATGTTTATGGTTACATGATTTCAATTTTTTCCCCATCAAAATATTTTTAATAAAATTTATTAATTATTTTTAAGATCTACAATATGAAAAAACTTCCAGGAAGTTTTCTCCCAGAAGACTTACAAAACTCCCAAATGACTTCCAGAGGTTATATTCGTAAAAGTACATTCTGTTTTTTAGTTTGGTCATAAGGGGCTACTTGTAATTTCACTAGATTTTTAGGTTAATTTTGCATTTGATTCAAGTTAAGATATACCTTTGTGTTTAAAATCAAATTATGGGTCATATTTGGCAATTTCTCCTAAATAATAACTACATAATCTGGCTTGATTTTATATTTTCTTCCCTGTTAAAAGTTCACTTGCGAGTGTATCATGTAGCATCAATGTGAGTAATTAGTTGAGTTTTATCTCATTTTTTATTTTTATTTATTTTTAAATCATCAAATCTTATTAATTATGATGTATCTTTAGTTTTAAAATTAAAGAATAAATCAAAATACTACTAATTTTATCACTCATTATTAACTTTATTTCTAAAGATATAGTGAAAAAATAAAGAGAACATTTTTTATACATAAGACAAAAATTCTATATTTTTATTATTTAAGATGTAGAATTTGTAAAATGAAAAATATTTATAATATAAAAAAAACTAGATAATTATAGGTAAAATTTATTACTATTTAGGTATTAATTTTTACAATAATTTAAAATTTATACATAAATTTTATTTATATTTGATTTTTATAAACTATTAAATTTTAAAATAACACAATGTCATTTATATATTAAATTAAATAATAGTAAAATTTTGATAATTTATATTTTCTTATTAGTATAAAGTATTTTAATTGACATAATCATCAACATACCACAATCTTCTTTGCAACCCCTATTTACGGGTTGATTCATGATGAATGTGGAGGAGATAGTTATACTCTCCTAATCTGAGAATGAAAATTCTATTCTTGAGTTCTTCCCAAATCCTAGTTACTACAGCCTGGATTTGACCATGCATGTTATTATATTTATTGATTGACAAATTCGTTGATTATGCTCATACTATTTGGAGTTGTAGTAAGCAAATTTGTGTATAACTGTAAGATCCGATCCCGGCCGACTAGGCCGCGGTCGATGCCTCACGTCGCTCGGTCCATACCCTGACCGAACCTCTCAAAATTTTTGCCATTTATCTATAATATCTTCCATAGACGAGGGCTAATTTAGATCTTAGCTTAAGACTACCTTAGACATTTCCTAGCTTAGATCATTTCAACTCATAGGCAGCGGAATATTCTCTACTTAACGATTGGACTAAATCCAATATAATACTCGTCCGGTCCAATATAATACTCGTCCGGTCGAATCACCTCAGTTGTGGTAAGTCTACCCAACTACCAACTAGCTCAAGGGTCGATCCTAAACCCGAATCAAGTCATACGAATCTGAGGTTCCATTCCCCTAATCCATTCTATCTAGAACTAAGGAAGAGTTACTAGATCATACCTTAGCCACATCCACGAAGCTTGTTAGCTCATCGGCCCAGCTGCTCTAGCTGAATGAACTCGTAGACCAGCTGATCGAGCTGTCACACTCGAACTGAGCTAAGACCGAGCTATGGCCAGCTGCCATATACTGCGACGAGCTCCTTTACTCTTCAAACAACTCCTTTAGGTACTTAGTCATTCAGCCAACCATCCACACAGACTTAAGTAACCCTTGAGAAGTCTTCAGACAGCTAAGGACATGCATTTGGCCCTTACCGGCTCATGCATCATCCAACATCCTTTTGCTTATCAGCTTATGATACCAAGTCCAGCTCATGGACTAACAATGCC
>NC_027749.1:17440270-17462578 GCF_000695525.1 Brassica oleracea var. oleracea | reverse complement strand
CTCAGAACTGATGAGTCTTCACACTTACCCAACCGGCCATGGAACCATGTCCCATTGGAGCCGATCAATCTCTCTAATATCCGGTGCATCCTTTGATCAATCAGAGCAGACACCTTATTCCATAACCAATGGATCAGGTCATCCATCCTTGCCCAAGATCAGATAACACACGGCTCAGTACTTATGGTCCACACCACCAAGTACTAGCTATACTCTTCTTTATGGCTCTTAGCCAATGCTTTGCACATAGCTTACCAACACCAAGGTTGATAACTAATATTCCTTATGATCATAAGTGACAAACATATAACAACACACAAGCATATGATCAGATAACCTAACACAAGGATCTATCATTGCATGGTTGGTTCCTTATCTAAACATCAAATTACTCATCAGACCCAAATCTGACCAATTTTGAAAGTACTCCAAAAACTAATTAAAATTCACTAAAACTCATGATAAATCTCAACTAAGAGATTCCCATAATCAGAATCCAATGAATCGACCCGGATCATATGGATCATGACCATGAACAGCCCGGCTGAGGCCATGGACACCATTCATGAACCGGCAAGGGCCATGGTTCAGTGCCATCAAGTCTGATCCAACAGACTACACCATGTAAACATAGTTTACATCATAATATATGGTCTTCAAGGGGCGTGCTATACTTGGCCTTGATCACACCACAAGAGACATAAATATAAACTGGAAAGTAATTATAAAATCGATTACCTTATACATGATCTGATTAGATTATGTGCCTTTTCTTATTATGTTCGGCCATGCTCCTCCAGTGCACGCCTCTATCAGTCCTTATCATATACTTCCAGTATTGATAATATCCATTCATGGGTCGCACCCATCATCCCTTCCATGGAACTCCCACGAAACCAGTTTCTACACTGCATCCGGCTTCAAGGCTGTTCATGCCATTGAGAGTGGAGTCCGGCCTTCTCCCTTCTCCCCTGGATATTTGCGTGTGTTCCCAGGCTGTAGAAGAAGCCTAGGACGTGATCATCCATGATCAAACACCATCACAGGGTCATTCCCAACTCCCATGAAACTGCCTTCCCACGCACCTCTTCCCTTAAGGCTATCTTGGCCATAGAAAGTGGAATCCGGCCATCCCTCTTCTTCCCTGACTATTTGCGTGTGTTCTCAGGCCCTGGAGGATGCTTTGGGTGATGTCAACATGAATCAAAACCCATCAAATGATCGTTCATAACTTCCCCTTTGATCTCTCTCAAAACTGCCTCTTTGTGGCCTTGACACCACTCTTGGAGTTGGATGTTGAATCCGACCAACTCTCTGTCTTTTCTCTGTTTTTCTTTGTGTTTCAGGGTGTAGGAGGAAGCCCTGGCATGCCTGAAATGGCACGGACTTGCCTTCCTTATATAGGAGAAGGGGTGATTACTTTTTAACCATTGCATCCCTTCGATATCATTTCTGGCCATTGATTTAATCAATGGATCAGATCACACCCATTCACCTATGGCAGTTACCAGACGCCCTGGAACTGTCAAACCACTCCTGGACATGTCCAAAACAAGCCCACACAGATTGCCCATGCCCATGGCATGACCAGAAGAACCCACCGGCCCATAGCCATCCTTGGCCAACCAACCGGCCCGGTAACCGCCCAGAACTGACACACTGGTCCGAGCTTCCAACACTCCATCCAGCTGAGTTGAGCTGACTCCCAGCTGACCCAGCTGAGTGAGCTAGTAGTCCAGCTAGCTGAGCTGGCCAAACTTGATGTGAGCTACACTGAGCTTGTCCGAGCTTCACCCAGCTGACCGAGCTTCATTCTCGCATCGTCCAGCTGTCTCATCACTCGTCCAGCTTGCTCTCTTCATCTTATTCAATCTTACTAAGTCCCTTGGTATATTTCCAGACCTAGAGTTAGTTTTCTCATGATCCATCCTGATCATTCACTTCATTGCAGCTTGTTTGCGATCAATTCCCATGATCTGAACCAAAGCAGTCCCGTTTCTGTTGAAACGTCTATGTCTCATGTCAAGTTCCAGGAACGGGGACATGACAATAACCATCTCTCACCTGATCCATTCTCTCTCTCCTCACCACTCACTCACTTACTCTACTTTTTTGGGTGTTCTGTTCTCACTCATAAGTAGTATGCAAATCCTCGATATGAAAAAGATCCTCGATATATCAAGGAGACAAAACAACTACAAGCAACACTTAAGCTTTATTAGAAATCGTCTTGTACACTCTATTACAAGACCTGCTTAATCAATTTTACACAGTCTATTATACCCTAACAACTGCTACTGAAAGATTCCTAAGCTACACGCTTGTGTTTCTCTTCCGTCAAGTACTTGAGCCACTGATTCAGCACGACCCAGAACACTTCCAAGAGCTTATCTCTCTCTATAAGATCAGCCTCTGTGTCTCTGTCTCTATACAGACGACCCCATAGCTATCTTATAGTTATTCTCCACGTTCCCGAAACCCTAGTCTCCAAGGCAACATGTATGGACATCTTTCATAACAATAAGTGCAACTTTTCTTTTCTTGGAATGCACTTATTCCTCTTTCTTTAAGTCATAAAATTGCTCCTCAAGTTTATTCTTCTTTCCATATCTCCAAGATACTCTCTTGCTCTCCAAGTCTACACGACTCCAGCTCAGCACCTTGACTCCACATGGTCTTCACCACTCACCACGACGTCTGCTTCATCAACTACGTCAGCGACTACTTCAGGGCAGACATCTTATATCTTCAATCTCCCCCTTTTAGCTTTGTGTGCCGATCAAGAACAACAATCTTCTGGTTCAGCAACCACATTGCAACCACGTTCCTCACCTGGAAACTTCCATACCAAATGTGCTTTTCTCCCCCACGAGATGTGCACCACACATGCTTTTCTCCCCCATGAGATATGCATACTAAGTACCAGAACATCACCATTCTCCCCCTGCTTGATTGCATACTAAGCTAAAACAGATGCTTAGAAGTCAAGCATTACAGACCCACCCATCTGTTTCTTTATGTATAATCTTGACACAGCCCCTGCTGCAGTGGAATAACAAGTACTGCATCACGACCTGATGCACCTGTCGAACTACCCTTCGACCAGCTTCTGTTGAGGACATAGCTTCCTTCATGTGTCGTCTTCTTGACCATGAGCCCTTCCCCATCCACACTGAGTGCCCTCTGCACTCGTTTCTATTGTCTTGGAGTGATTTCACTATCACACCCTTGAAGATCATCTCGCACCACTTCTTGACGCACTTCGATCTCCTTCCCCTTTATGCCACAAACAACCTCGTGTCCTGGCTCCATACTTGATGCTTCTTGATCAACCTCAAGATCACTCCTACCAGAGCTGCATCCATCTTTTGATGTCTCATCCTTGATCTCATCAAGTAAGCCACTCTTGGCTAAGGACACGTCTTCAACCCTCTTGGGTTTAGTGAACGTCTTGTTCACCTTCTTGGCCATGTTTCTGCTCTTCTCATGAGCAAAACACTCCACCTTCTTGTGTCCAACCTTCCAACATAACCAAAAGCACATCCTATGTTGCTTCTTGCTTAGCCTGACTCAGTTGCTGATGCACCGATTAGTCTCCTTCCTTGTACCAGCTGCACAACCATGCTTCAGAACCTCATGTGTTACCTTCATGTTGTTGCACTTATGTACTACTTTCGGCTTGTTACTCACAGCTACACGCTGTAGAACTGTAGAACTTTATGCCTTACTCCCTATCGTACGTCATGCGTACTTCCTGACAAGCTTCTTTGGCTCCACTTTTTGATGTGCTCCCCTGCACGAAATGTGATAGCCCCTTATGTATGCCAGTACTCTCAGCTCCTCGGTATCCCAATCCCCAGTTCACCTTGGCTGGTTGTCCTATTGAGAGTACCTTATCCAAGTCCTTGGTCCTACTATTGAGCATCCTGACCTGCTTGTGATTCTTAGCCAAATCACGTTCAAGCATCCTTGCTCTCTCTTGTTCACCAGTAGCAACATCTCTCAGCTTGCTAACCTCATTCTCCAGAGACTCATTCTTCTCATGTACAGCAGCAAGTTCTTCAGCAAGATCATCATACTGCTCACGGCTATGCACCAGATCGTGTTGCAGCCTCAGATTCTCATTCTTGAGATTCAACCACTTGTTGAGCATCACGTGATAATCCTCAGAGTCTGTATTAACGTCTGAATCCGAGGATTCACTAGATTCCTCCTTGCGTGCACCAAATGCAACAAGGTTCTTCATCACCTTTCCATCTTCTTCAGACTCTGAATCATCAGACGACTGCAATGGAACACCTTTTTCCTTCTTTGAGTTTGGACATTCACGTCGTGTGTGTCCAACACCTCTGCACTCAGAACACTTAAGTTCTCTCTGTTGTGCTACATGACAGTCAGCTTTTATATGACCAAGACCTTCACACTCATAGCATCTAAGACGTTCTCTTCTTCTGCTATTGCCACAATCACCACCCTGGCGACCATACTGATTCCTCCCACCAGAGGAATTCATCATTTTACCCAGATTCCAAGCCAACACCCCCATGGCATTTTCAACATTCGGAGATCTATCTCCATCTTTGTCAGCAACAAGAGCTATACTCCTTGATGCACCACCTGACGTAGAGACTGGACTACTGTTTGTCTTCATCTCTTCTGCCTTCAGCATACCCACAAGCTTGTCAAACTTGAGCTTATCCGTGTTTGTGGTCATAATCAAGACCGCCTTGTGAGCTCCAAACTTCGTAGGAAGACAGCGTAGTAACTTCTTTACCAACTTCTTCTCCTTGTACTTCTTCCCAAGTACAAATGCTTCATGTCCCATACCACTGAGTTTGGCACTAAAGCTCGCCACTTAATCATTATCAGACCACCTGAGATTCTCAAACTGCGACCCAAGATGATCCAGACGTGTCCTCTTGACACTCTCATCTCCTTCAAACGAATTCAGCAGGATCTCCCACGCCTCTTTAGCCGAAGTACTCCCCTGAATCAGTTGGAAGTGTTCTGCTTCAACCGCTCCAAAAATCACCGACAACGCCTTTGCATTAAACTTAGATGCATTGCGTTCTGCCTCTGACCAATCCTCTTTTGGCTTAGGCTTATTCCCATCTCATGTGACTATGGTAGGCTCCTCCCAACCAATCTCCACAGCTGTCCACTCATCTTCATTGATTCCTCGAATCATCTGCTTCATGCGAGCCTTCCAATGACCATACTGGTCCGCATTCAACATGATCGCCTTCTGCACCAAAACAATCGTGTCCATCTTCACCTTCAGGATTACACCGATCAGGATTACACCGATAACTTAGGTGCCCCGCTCTGATACCACTTGTAAGTGCAAGATGCAAACACAATAGTACTGCGGAAGATAAATCAAGGAGACAAAACAACTACAAGCAACACTTAAGGTAAATTAGAAATCGTCTTGTACACTCTATTACAAGATCTGCTTAATCAGCTTTACACAGTCTGTTAAATCCTAACAACTGCTACTGAAAGATTTCTAAGCTACCCGCTTGTGTTTCTCTTTCGTCAAATACTTCAGCCACTGCTTTAGCACGACCCAGAACACTTCCAAGAGCTTATCTCTCTGTATAAGATCAGCCTATGTGTCTCTGTCTCTATACAGACGACCCCATAGCTATCTTATAGTTATTCTCCACGTTCCCGAAATCCTAGTCTCCAAGGCAACATGTATGGACATCTTCCATAACAATAATTGCAACTTTCCTTTTCTTGGAATGCATTTATTTCTCTTTCTTTAAGTCATAAACTTACTTCTCAAGTTTATTCCTCTTTCCATATCTCCAAGATACTCTCTTGCTCTCCAAGTCTACACGACTCCAGCTCAGCACTTTGACTTCACATGGTCTTCATCACTCACCACGACATCTGCTTCAGCAACTACGTCAGCGGCTACTTCAGGACATACATCTTAGATCTTCACTCTATACTTTCATGTATCTTATGCGGATGAAACATTTTTCGTTTGAAACGAAAGGGAAATCCTCCACAGGAATCTATAACAATTTTCGAATTACTTATCATGATTTAGAACCCTGATTTCAAACAAGGTCACGTTTATTTATTGTACAATTGTTTTTGATGTGAATAAATTTTTGACATTCATGATTCATAAAAAGAAATCCTCAGCGTTGGTGCAAAACTCGGATGTTCTTGGCTTCTTGCTTATTTAATACGTTTACGATGGCCAATCGTAAGTACAATTATAGTGGAAAGATTCAAATTCCTGTCTCTTAATTCCGGTATGAATCATCCACAAGATTATTATGGACTGCAGTATTGTTATATGGTTGCATATCTCATGATTAAATTTAAGTGGGATCATAACCCACAGTAGTTGTGCCAACCGGTCCAAAACCACGACAAAACAAATATGTTGGTGGCTAGTGTCGACTATGATTAGTTTTGATTCGGAATGACCAATTCTCTGTTTCCTGCTGTATTAGATAAACAGAACGCCGTGAAACATATATATATATACACTAGGTGATAATCCGCGCTCTACACGGAGTTAAATATCTAAAATAATGAAATGTTCGCAATTTAAAATTAATTATGTATTTTCAATTTGTTCTTTTTCTATACGTATGAAAACATGTTTCAAATTTAATAAAGCATAGACATGACAGAAAAATATTAAATAATATTTTTGCTATTTTTATTTTTTTATTTTAGTAATTTGATGGTGGTAAATGTTTAAAATTTGAATTTACTTTTTCGTTTACCTCATCATAATAGATTTTACGTATATAAAAACGTAATTTTACATTCAATTTTATTTAGCAAATTTTATAGATTCTTAAAACTATGTTAAGTCCAAAACGAATTCAAATGGCTGAACTAAACACATAACCTTCTCTTTCATATCTTCAATGGAGATAATCAAAATAATTATTTCTCGCAAAGAAAAAAAGGGAAAATAGGATTATGCAACCAAATTTTGCTCAAACTATTCTTTAACATTTTATATACAAAAATCTATACAATTTGTTGGAATCCCTCTGACTTCATCTTTCTTTTTCAATCTTCATTTCTATAAAAATAATTATGTATTAAGATCTCATTAATTAAGATCTCAATATTTTTCAATGGAAATTTTGAAGCTAACATATTTATATATTTTTGTATGGTATATAATTTAATTTAAGTGATATTAAAAATATATATAATATGAATATCTATTAAACGAGACTTCATATTCATACGATTTATGATCATTTGTATTTTTTTTGAACAAAAAAAAAATTAAACCACTGATCACAAAATTTTCAGTGTTGGAGTTTTACCATTTTTAGTAACTTATAGTTGTTTAAAAAAAAAATCAAAATATAACATATAAGAAAAAAACTAAAATTTTTATTATATGGTTAATGAAATTGTTTAATTTCGTTTAATAATATAATTTTTTTTTCAAAAGAACGAGGATACAAAAATTGTTATCAAATCTGTATTATTCATAATCATTAATTTTCATATATATTTTAATCATATTATTTAAGGAAAGAACGAAGAATATTTTTTTGTACACTATTAATTAAAGTGATAGTTAGTTTAATAAAAAGTATAATTTATATTTAGATGGACCAACTTATTTGTCTAACGTTTCTAAAACTCATTATAGTAATGACACGTAGCTACCAAAACATGTTGTAATGTTTTACAATTAATATATAAAAGATATATGCATATATATATTTATATATATATATATATATATATATATATAAATATATATATGTATAGGAGCTTACGACAAGCTTACAACATACATAACTCTGTAGTCTGTAAGATATATTAACAATATAGATAACGGTTGATGTAGAGCGACCCTTGTTAGAATTATAACTAGATATTCACCCGTGCGGATTTTCTATATAAAATATTTTAGATTATGCAATAAAATATATCAATAAATTAATATAATTTGGTGATATATATTATCTAATTTTATAATAATATTTGTGTGGCGTATAAAATTACTACTATAAATTTTATATTCTTGTAACAAAATTTATTTTTGATATATTATTATGTAATAATACTGATTTACATAAATTTTGTTTTATTTCTAAATTTGAAATATATGTGAAAATTAAATTAAGTTGAACCTACATAATAGAGAACTTGGTATATAGTAATTAATTAAATTAATTAAGTATAGTTGTTTAAATAATAAACCGAATTGGTTTTTAATTCAGGGGAATACACAAACGTTAATAACAGTAGACTAAAGTTTTATATATACGATATGAATAAAGATCAAATGTTTCATCTATGAAGGAAAATGTAAATTAATTGTATTACTTGGTAAAATCATTTAAATGTATGATTTCTAAGTGATCTAATTTTTTTTTAAAAAATCACATATGAATTAAGTCATAATTTATGTGCTAAATAGATAGGATATGTTTATTTTTACATTAGAAATACAAATGAATATTTCTTTTTAAAAACATCTTTTAAAATATTTCTTAAATTTAATTTATAATAAATTTAATTTGAAATTATTAGTATCATTAAAATATTATTAAAAGTATTTTTATAATTATTATTTTTTGTTTACAATCAAAACTAAATTAAAATTAAGTTTCTAATTATACTTTGTGATAATTTATTTTTTAAATAACTAATTTCGAAAATATATTTTAAAAAGATTCTAAAAGATATTTGAAAGATTTTGTTAGACATTTCTTTAAAATATTTATTAGTATTTCAAATAAAAATAAAGATATTAAAAGATATTATAATTAAGTTATATAAAATTTAATAAATTTTCTAGGGATAGTCCAAATAAAAAATCACACATGAAGGAAGTCATGACTTCTATTTTAATAGTATAGGATATGGTTAACAAGGAAGAGTTTTTTTTTGTTAAAAAGTTAACAAGGAAGATTAAGCATGTAATATTTAGGAACTGAAAAAGAGATGGAAAAGTAGAAGACATGCATATCCAACTTAGATCACAAAGGGCCCTCCCTAATAATTAGTTATGTGATAGCAACACTTGCATGTCCCATTTGCAAAACCCTAGGGTACAAAAAACAATTTGTAAGTATTTTATTTTCTTTGTGGAGGCCTCAGGAGAGGCCTATCGCCATTACATTGCATCTATAAATGGGGACCAATACTAGCTAGCTATCAATTTTTTTACATTTATATCCAAACAATTAGTGTAAAATTTCTCAAAACGTTATGTTCAAAGCAGCTGGACCATAGAACTAGCAATTTCTCCGATTGTCCTTAAAAGTATAAAATCTTTTCTCTTTTAGTTACTTGTTGTTTCCTCTGTGTGTTTAATTGAGGATCACAAGTCCATCAAGGACCATCTTGAAACTGCACACTACTCAGGAAAGATTCTTTATCAAGAGACAATGATTCGCTAGATGTGTCTTTCCACATTTAATTCATTGTTGACAAAGTACTACCCTTGTTTCTTTGAAGACGCTACATATATGTTTGATTATGAGAACCTAATCAAATACAACCGTTTCATCATATTATTCGAACAAATGTCAGCGCTTTTTTGGTCAAAAGAGTAAAACATAATTTACACTTAACATTTCCTTCCATCATGTGTGTTATTTCCAGGTTATTAATTCAAGAGATGAAGTCACAACTTCTTTTTGAAATACTTCTAAAGATTTATGATAAGTTTGTCAATTTTCAAGCAGCGAGAAAATCACAAAATCATTTTCTCTCATCTATCTCTTCCACCAAAGGGTTGTATTTAGTAGTTAATTTTACGAATGTCATGACTAACTGGACAGATCTATGTCTATTTTGATTTTCAGTATTTAGATATACACAGAAAAGCTCCAAAATTCATTGATTTCTTAAAATATTAAGAGTTTGTCTTTTCTAACATGAATTAATTTCACAGTAATAGGGTTCTAGGCTAGTAGCCCTAGCCTCTCCTTTCACTCAGGAAATGTCCCTCTCATCTCTCTCTTTTATCACACACACACAAACACAAACACAAACCACAAACTAGAACACTTTTTCCCTGGTTTAATTAAAACCCCTTAATTAAGCCCACACTATCTTTCTAAGGTCACGAGACCCACTTTGTTTATTTAGTTTCCACACGCAGAGAGAGATTTGGGAGGATTTGTGGCAGATAAACTGATAGAAAACTTTCGAACCTCTCTTTCTTTAACTTTTATTACTCTCTACGTTTTTATCTTCATTTTGTGGTGCAGCCTCTCCAACTGAAAGTCCTCTACAATATATACTGTCAACTACTATAGCTCTACGAGAGAAGTCTTATCTCACGCAAATCTCTTATTTCCCACTATGTATATGTCCCACAAGACACAAAACCACTTTCTTGATTATATCTTCCAATTTCCTAATCTTTAAACTCATACTTATCTTTATTGAATTTTTTGGCAGGAGGCATGAGGAGAACTACTTAGACCTCAACAATCTGCCAGATGATTTTACTAAAGATAGAAATAAGCAAGCGCTGGAGGAAGGTTCTTCCTCTGGTATGCTTACCATTGAAAACCCTAATTGCTTTTTCGTTATATGTAGCATGGAGATAACTATCACTAAAAAGGAAAAAGTGGATATATACTTAGATAATCGTATTGGTATTGTTGTGTGTTTATGGTAAAGTTTTGATTCCAAATGACGCTAATTTGATGGGGAAGTTGTTAATGTGTGGGATTTTTTTATATTGATAATTAGGTCAAAGAAAGAAGAAAGGAAGTAAAGAAGAGGAAGATGAGAGCGGGAAGGTGTACGAATGTCGATTTTGTTCACTCAAGTTCTGCAAATCCCAAGCTCTTGGTGGCCACATGAATCGCCACCGACAAGGCATGTTTACTTAACTTTGATATAATCTACATTTCATATTCACACTTTATAGTTCGTGCAAATAAACCCATATTTCAAAATCTTGTCTTTGATAAATGATTGATGTCACATCCAACTACAACTTAGTTCGAATAGATAGTAGCTAATTGCATTTAAGACTTAGTTTGATGTCCTTTTGGTTGAATAAACTTTAAGAGAGGGAGACCGAGACATTAAATCAAGCTCGTCAATTGGTCTACCGTAACGATACCTTAGCCCCACCTGGAATTACACCATTCGGGTACGCTTATTTATCTTTAAACTTCAAATAATAATATAACAGTTACGAAAGTTTCTTGTTATAATGATCAATCATATGAATGAAGTGATAAAAATTGGAACTATTGGCAGATATCATACCGCAGATCCAACAATATACCGGTCGGTTTACTCATCTCCAATGCTATATGCCGAAAGCTCCTCAACAACATTGGTTCCCCAACCGCTTCAACCGCCATATCCATACTCTTCAAACCAATACTCTCACAACCACACCAACGATTACTACTTAAGCCGAACATTTCGAGGCAGCAGAAGCATCTCTCCAAACTCTAATCTCCCTATCACTACAACCGTTAATTACATGTCCGATGGTCCCCTGGAATCGAGCTACACTTGCGTTGGTGCACCCATTGGTCAGACCGGTTACCCTAGCCGTGGCTCCCTTAACATCCGTGCGCCCCCGCTTGAACCGCCACTAACTCGCGATGGTGACGCTTCACGGCAGCGTTTGGATCACTCTCTTCGGCGGTTTCAAGATCATCACTCACTCTGAACTTTAACATATTTTCTATGCTTTTCTTGTTATGTTCCTTTTATTTTTTGGGTATTTTCTTGTTCTCTTATTTTGTTTGGTCATCGAGAAAGTAGGGGATCTTGAAATGTCTAAACACCATGGATCAGGCATGTGTTATTACCAAATGGCCCGCTTGTTGTGTTTATTTTTGTTATTTTTGAAGTTCTAGTTGAAATATTACTAGGATCTAATTAATTGTATGTTGTGCTCGATAGTAGCGGGGATGAGGATTAATACAAATTATGAAAAGTCTGAGATACCAAAAGATGTTAAAACAATTCATTTAAAGAGTAAGTTAACAATAAGAGGGACCCTCGTTTGAGGTGTGTGTGCTATTGAATATAAATTAAAATGTATAACAATGTTTCCAATTATGGATACACAAGGGAAGTGATGAGAGAGAGAGAGAGAGAGAGAGAGAGAGAGAGATATGTGTTATCACCAAATGGCCTGCTTGTTGTGTTTATTTTTGTTATTTTTGAAGTTCTAGTTGAAATATTACTAGGATCTAATTAATGATATGTTCTCGATAGTAGCGGGGATGAGGATAAATACAAATTATGAAAAGTCGGAGATACCAAAAGATGTGTTATCACCAAATGGCCTGCTTGTTGTGTTTATTTTTGTTATTTTTGAAGTTCTAGTTGAAATATTACTAGGATCTAATTAATGATATGTTCTCGATAGTAGCGGGGATGAGGATAAATACAAATTATGAAAAGTCGGAGATACCAAAAGATGTGTTATCACCAAATGGCCTGCTTGTTGTGTTTATTTTTGTTATTTTTGAAGTTCTAGTTGAAATATTACTAGGATCTAATTAATGATATGTTCTCGATAGTAGCGGGGATGAGGATAAATACAAATTATGAAAAGTCGGAGATACCAAAAGATGTGTTATCACCAAATGGCCTGCTTGTTGTGTTTATTTTTGTTATTTTTGAAGTTCTAGTTGAAATATTACTAGGATCTAATTAATGATATGTTCTCGATAGTAGCGGGGATGAGGATAAATACAAATTATGAAAAGTCGGAGATACCAAAAGATGTTAAAACAATTCATTTAAAGAGTAAGTTAACAATAAGAGGGACCCTCATTTACATTAATTTCAAATCTGGTAATTTTTAGGCTAATTAAAGGGAAGTTTACTAAACTGACACAAATTAATTGTGTTATTACTAGAATGATTCATATTTTTTTAAAATTATTAGAATATTTTTCTGGTCGAAACTGCCACTATTCATAGTTATAACAAAAAAAAATTACCAAAGTGTTTTTACCAATTTTTCGTTGGCAGATTTATTTTCAAAAAAATAAATCTATCGCGTAATAAGTCTATTTATAAAATCTGTATAGAAAAATAAATCTAATGTTATATTGGTGTCAGATATTTTTAGAAACGTCAGATTTGTTTTCACGACAGAGTTAATTATCCGATTTAAATGGATAACAGATTTTTAAAGATATGTCTAGTGACTGAGGTAGCAGATTTGTTATAAATGATAGATTTTTGTGGGCGATTTATTTTTTTATGTACCGATTTATTTTTTTCTGTTAGACTTATTTTCTTATGACAAAGTTATATGTCTGATTTAAAAGTGTTGGCAAACTTTTTATTTTATATGTTGGCAGACTTTTAATTTATGTTGTGACAGATTTATTGACAGAAATCTGGGTTTATATAAACCAAACTTAATTTAATATTCAATTTCAACCGGGTTTACATTAATTTTGAATTTGGTTTATTTTTAGGTTAATTAAGATCAAAATTAGGTATCAAATTATGAAGTATCAACAGCTCTAAGTTCTTTCGTTTGACGTCTTTTTGTGTATATGTATATATTTAGAATTGTCTCACGTAGCATAAGGTCTGGATTTAACTTAGTCCACAATTATTTTGTCACTACAAATATGCTTCTATAAATAGTGTTACTAGGGGCAAAGTAAATAAAAAAATTTGTATGAGATTCTTGATGAAATTATAAGAGTTGGAGTAACAGCACTCACGGTATACAATAATCCGACTAAAAGAACATCAGCTTGCGTACTGGAATACTTGTACATCCAATATAAAAAAGCAACAAAAAACTACATAGGCAGTTTTAAAAACAACATACATACTACTTAGCAAACTTAAGGAACCTCCTCGTAGATTTCTACAGCCATCTGCAGATGTAGAACTGGAATAATATCGTCGTTCAAGCCGTTAAACAGTCAATATACTTCAAAGTGTATAAACCCACAGTCTCCGAGGTTCAGATCTTGCGGTATGTTCTTCTGTCTTTGCACCCTGAACTGATTCTCACTTTTCTTCCACATTTTAGGAGACAACATCTAGCTTAGCAATGCCGACAACATTCTTTTTCTAAAAGAAATCAAAAATATGAAAAGCCAGAAGTGAACTGAGAAAGAACAAGATATTAGCACAAGAACCACAATTAGTGTACCTTATAAGTCGATTAAGGGAAACTGTTTCTACATATATACTAAAATTGTAGAACACATAATGAATAAGTGAGTTACCATCTTTTTTTTTGATCAAAGTGAGTTACTATCATGACTAAAATAACTCTACTATAATGCAAATATACTAAATTTGCAGAACACATAAAACTAAGAAGCCCAATCTGAGAAAAGACTGGAACTGCGACTGGTCCCTGCACCCAGTTCTTCAACATTGATGCAGGATATGCCAATCAAAGACAAATTCAACTAAGTGATGAAAACAGAGGCCCCGCTGGACGCGGAACCACCGAGCCGGACTCAAACCCCACCGGACAGTTAGATTCACCATCGTCCACAGGCGGATAGATCACGCCCTGACGACAAACTCGACCTCACCGGTAACAAGGCAGAAACCAACTGTCGCTCAACCACACCATATCACCATTGAGAGAAGTTCCATCACCTTCCAGTACAGTCGAAGACCTTAAAACTACAGAAGATCGATTAAAAGTAAAGAGGACTCATAGAGGCCTTCTCACAGCACATGTAAGAGCACCGCCGCCAGAAAAAGTATCAGATCCGAGAGACAAAAATTTTGAAAAAAATTACATAGAAATGGATGACATAACTAAAAGAAACAAGAACAGATTATCATCTAAACGAGTTTCCACATTCCTAATACAAGTATAACATTCTCTGGCTTATCTCTTCGCACGTCAGTTCGTGATTATTTATGTTTCCCATTTCAAGATGCAAACTGTAGAAGAGCCTTTCTCCATGATACCTTGAAGATGAAACATCAACAAGAACAAACCCATCTTCTTGCGAACCTGGGCAAAGCATAAACCAGAGGACATATCATAGAAGCACCACGAACTGTCAAGCGATGCAGACACAAAGTATTTATTCGTTGCATGGACAGTGACAGCTCGCACCTGAGAAGACATCATTGTTTTTACGTTATAACAGAACAAATGCAGTACTACAAGTAAAATTGTATGCGACTGTCGCCTAAGTTCTTCAATTTCATGCTTACCTCTGCAGAGTGATATTTCAATATATGTCTACATGCATACTTCCAATCCTCAGAACTCCCCCAGATATGAACTGTCTGCAGAGTGTAAAAACACCAAAATCAGACGAACAGTGATTCATATGATCATGATCAAACTTAATATAGAGAGACCACGAACCATCAATGATACGAAAAACAAAGTTATGTGTGAAATGCATCAAGCTAGGTATTAAACAAAGATAGCTTCACGAGTATAAGGTTAAGTCAACTTTTTACGGGGACGTGTAACACCAGGATCACTTTATATCAATTTTCAAAGATGATGACTTTACAAGAACTAGATTTCACAGTAGCTGCTTGAGCAGCAACTAAAAAGATTCTAGACTTTATATAGACAAGCTCATTATCTCTATACTAGGAATTAGAGTCTACAAACTTTCACGATCAATAAAACAATAATCAAACAATCTGTCATAACCAAAATTAACTACGGAACAAAAAAAAAAAACAGTCTATCGATTTCGAAGTGGAGGAATGTTGAAATTGAGATTTAGTGTTTTCGAAACTAAAAATGTGTGATAACAACTTTGGAATTGGATAGATTTAGCACTTACAATTTCAATTTCGTCAATTTAAAAAGGAAGACAAATCAGACCTAGGGTTTACACGACAGGGACGATGGCACTTGGCGAGGAGGTGTCGAAATCAACGACGGCTGTGGCGGAGGAGATGTTGTTGGAGTGGGAAAGGGACCGACGGCGACTCTAGATCGGACATGGCTCCACCTTCGGTTTCGTCGATGTCGTGAGAGAGACTCGACAAACTATTTTCTCCCTTTCTAATTTTTTTTTTAGTCACCTTCTTTTCTAATTAAGTTTTTTTTTTTAAATTATTTTAACATATATTTTCCAATTTTTTAACTTGCTATAATGGCAAACTTGTAGTTGTTAATCAAGTTAGAGATGAGCTTTTCGTAAATTTGCTGGTATCTCATTTTAGTCTAGTAATTAAAATTTAATATGAGTCATTCTAATAATTTTTAGATTAATTAGAATTATTCTAAGTAATTTCTCTATAAATTAAAATATTTAACAATGTTTCCATTTATGGATACACACGGAGAGATTGGAACAGCCTTTATCTGAGTTCAGCTACAAGCTAGCTATGAGGCTTGGGGATTGGAGGAATTGGTTAGTGGGTTTTGGTTGGGTTGTTCCAAATAAAAATTACGAAGGAAGTTCTAAATATATGTATAGTAACATTTTATTATATATAGTAATAAACGTGTGTTGTTCAAAAAAAAAAATATATATATAGTAATAAACGTGTAAGCAGAAAGTAACTAGATCCAGGTGAAGACCGTTAGATGCCCGCTAAATTCCCCTAACTAGTAAAAGTTTTTTTTTTTTTTTTTTTTTGTAACTGGCCTTCTTAATATAAATTGCAAAAAATAAAACTGGTTACAAATGCCCATGAGGCATTAGTGAGTGAGCCTAGCCCATAGAAACTCATATTTTAATAACCCAACTAACCCAAGTAAATGACTAAGCCCATGAAGCTCTTAGCCCAGTAGAATTAAAAAAAAAAAGATGAGGGAATGGTATTGGACGATCGAGGAACGGAGAAGTCGGAGAGCTACAGTGCTGGTGTCTTCAGTCAACGAATCCACAGTTGCATCATTGCAGAAGCTTTTTTAGGGTTTGTGCTTCTAAAGCTTTGGATCATATTCCGTATCTGGTGATCTATTATGGAGAAGATGCAGTCTATTGAACGAAACCGATTTGTATGGAGCCGTTGATTGCGTTCGTTCCATAACCAGTAGATTGAAGCTTGCCATCCAAGGAGAATCAGAGATCGAGTAGTACTTGGTGGTGGTAGAGACAGCATTTGGTTTAGAGAGCTCTCCCATGTTCGATCAGGCCTAAGTCTACACCTTCCCGCGACAAGTTTCCAAATCTCGAACGCAAAGTCACAGTCCCAGTACAAGTGGTCTCGCGATTCATCACTTGAGTTGCAAAGGAGACATAGAGATGGTACCTGTATACCCCTGCCAATCAACCGGTCTCGAGTTGGGAGTCTGTTTTGCACTACAAGCCACACATGGAAGCTCTGCCGTGGAATACGTCTTGAGGTCCAGACTACAGGCCACCAAGAAACTTCACCAACCTCTCCACACAGGTAATGATACACCTCCCCCGTACTGAATTTCTCATTCCGCTTTCCTTTAATCTCCCACTCGTAGAAGTCCGGCTCATCTGTGAACTGAACAGTGGTGATGTAGGAGAGAACTTGCAATTGACGGTCTGTTCTTGCTGCAGGTAGCCGCCAAGTTCCATCATGATGCAGCGATGCCAAAGTAGCATCTTTTGGAATTCCTAGTCGACTTCTTCCTCCTTCCAAGTAGTCCTGCAGTCTCCCAAAAGGGCTCCAATTATCAATCCAGAATCTGCCTCTCTCTCCATTCTGAATCCGAAGATGAATGAAAGGGTAAGCCTCATTATTTAATTTTAACAGTTTGTTTGCTAGCCAAGAAAAGTTTTGTGAAGGGTTTGTGGTCCAAAAGTTACTGACTGATCCTTTGAGTATTACTTCCTTGAACCAGGAGACCCAAACTGAGTCTGGTCTGAAGAATAGGAGCCAAATCAGTCTCAAGCAACACGCTTTGTTCCATGTCTTGAGATCCTTTACCCCAAGTCCACCTTGCTCCTTCGTTTTTACAACCGTTTCCCATGCAATCCTCGCCGAGTGGTGACCTTCGAGATTCCCTTTCCACAAGAAAGCACTGCACATTGAGTTAATCTTTGCCACACATCTCTTCGGGAGAACAAAAGAGGAGCACCAGCATGTGGTAATCCCTGAGATCACTGTCTTTATGAGCATCAATCTTCCAGAGAATGATAGTGTTTTTGTTGACCAGGAGGAGAAGCGAGTCAACAAAATTAGTGTCTTTATGAGCATCAATCTTCCAGAGAATTAGCTGAATGTTGATCTAACCATATGAATATTTATTTGTTTTAGGTAATTTAATTTAACACAACGATGAGAAAGAGTTAAATGAGGACATAGTAAAGTTAAATAAAGGAACAGTTACTTTTATGTCATTACTTTTATGTAATACACAAAGGTATAATATAAACACTATATTAACATGGCTGTCCTAGAGAGTTCAATGGCATATTACGTAAATTTTCTAGTAATTAAAGGTTGTTAACATATTGAACTTGAGAGTGCTTAATAGAGTGACATGTCAGATGGTTCCTTTGTAATTACTTACGAAACAAAGGTTACTCTTATTTGAATGTTAATATAAAGAATTGACTTTTTGGTAGGCACTTAGTGCAAAAAAAAAAAGTTATTAAAATCATAAAATGTGGTGTGAATTCATCGTAGTTTGATTGACAAGTTCAATTGACTAATAATATAACCAATATTCTATAATTCAATGTAGATTCGTTATTCAAAAATAAGTTTTCTTTTCTTATTCATCTAATTAATAAAGTTTATGCTCTAAATATTTGTTGGACCAGAAAACATGTAAACTAATACAATCGAGTACTCACTGACCTAAGGGTTTTTGAAAACTATATAAAGACCACGCTTAGCTCAACTCCATCCTAAAATACCATCTCCCTAGAAATCAATGGGTGCTTTTGACCAAGTTTCACAATTAAACCTTTTAAATCTATGTGGAGAATTAAAGTGCAAATAATTTGGTTACAATAGCAAAACTCTGCGTAAGGTGGAGAGACTATTAAAATTGTGTTGGTTGATTCCAGTGTCAGTACCATATATAGTTTCTTAATTATATAATTTTAATATGTTTGTTCTTATTTAACGTACTGGAATTCATATTGTTTTATACGGTTGTGTTCAGGATGCTAAAATTAGTCTTAATTTGATTTATTCTTGACAGAAGGGTACTCCAAGATTATGGTTAACTTTTAAGTCACTCATTCATGTGGATCTTACAATTAATCAGGCATGTAATCTATGTGTGTTGAGTGGAATTTTATTAAACATTTTTACTCTACGCAAGTCGCCGATCTCAATCAAAGTATTAAAAGTGGATGTGATTTGAGACTAATCAGCCCCAAGTTTTAAATATTTCTCGCTATATATAGTTAACCCAAACCGGTCTATCAGTGGCCCGACCTGATTGGACATTTTTTCTTATGTAGCTTCAGCCATCCTAGTTATGAATTTATTTTACTATTATATTGTTTGTTTTAATTCTTGATTTATTCTCCGGGTTCTGTCAACTCAAAAGTATCTTGACCGAATAATATGAAATTATATTTTGGACGAAAGAGCTGTGAATAATTCTATGGCAATGCCAACAATTAACAAAGCACCTATTGCACTTTTGGGTTGTCATGTTGAAATCTATGTTATTTTGCTATCCTTATTTCCAAAATAACATTGCCACTATTTTAACTATATAATATTATTTATATTCCGTGAAAGAACTTTTGGACTGAAATCTCTCGTCTCTTTTTTTCACTATTTTCTCATACGAAAACAAAAGTGTCTTAATCTCTTATGTGTTTAATGAGGAAGGTTAAGGCTCTGTAGTCAGTTAATGGTTAATCAAATAGCCAAGGTTTAGGCTATCATCCAATCGTGTCGATATAAACGTATTAGCCGTAAAATTTTCAGTAACCACAATGCCTATGAATTTGGCTATTCGCTGGCTATCCAAATAACCACCAAGAGGCCACTAAATTTTGTAGCCTATTTTTATGATGTATCAGTTAAATAATCATATTGATTTTAACCAGATATATAAAACTTTACCGAAAGGTTTTAACCCCAAAAACTTGATTTTTGGAACTAAATATCCAGATCATGTTTCTTCCAAGCAAGGTTAAGACAATCAAGGTTTAGGATTTTAAGCCTAGTTTAGATTTTATCTACACTTGTTGTCATATTTTCTAAGAGTTTATACGTGGAAGCGTGTAAACCAACACATACCTAGTCCGATTTAACAATGAAGATGATTGATTATGATATGAAATTATAGACGCAATAGTAAGAGAAAACAAATACAGTTCAAATGTTATTTCAGAGTTATTCATCAAAACTTTCTAATCTCATTCTAGAATTATGTCTTCTAACAACAATTCTTCTCTTTGTGGTGTATTATATATTTATGTACACAATTAAGATATATTATGTGTTCAATAAAGAAGCACATGTCTTCGTTTAAGAAATTATAAGACTGATTTCAAGTAAGTATAAGTTAATTAAAATAATTTGGTATTGTGTCTAATCATGGACGCAAACCCACCGTAAACTAAAATCGTTTGTTAGATGCTTTGATAACTAATTGCTTTTAGACTTTTAGTATGCGCTACAATATACACTTTTTCATTAGTATCCTTACTATTATGAAAAGTGATGCAAATAAATATTTGAGATATTTCCAAATATTTATTATTTATTTTATTTGTTATTTAGATAATTATTTTTATTATTTTAAGGTTTTATGGTGTTTTTATATATAGCCGTCTAGGCTTAAGTTTGTATTCAGTTTATGATTTGATTAATAAAATTGAAAATTTTCTCTTTGTTCCTTGTTTTCGGTAGATCATTGGTGATCTCAACGAATTTAAGAAGACATTGATCTTAGGCATTCTTAGACTAAATAAGATCCTTGTGATTATCCTAGTTTTCCGGGTATTCTCAGAATCAACGGATCTCTAGTTCTATATTATAAAGCTTCCGCAACGTCAAAAGGTATTCTAATATTTTGCGTTCAAAGTTGCCAATAGCACAAGTCCATTCATTGTGAATATACGTTGGCCACATGACCACAGTAAACACTAGTGATCATGGGATATATTTTGGATTTACCACAATGAATTAATAAAACATGCATATCTAGCTAGTTGAGTTATAACATGATTGAGTATTGATCCCTCGAGACACAATTTAATTAGATCATTATATCAGTAGTTGGATCTTAGCCTCTTATCATAAGAACATCATAGACTACCCGTTTATAACAAAATCATGTGTTAAGTTTTCTTAAAAAAATTAAGTGTTATCAAGATTTAAGATTTGAGAATTAACTCCCTATTCAAAACTTTTTATCAGACACCGACGTATTAAACTCTCCAAATCTAGTAATACAAAAATAAAATGGTGATCACCCTAACAAAATGAGCAGAATGATTGTGACAATCGAATATTAACATTTCAATGAAAAAAATGAAGAAAAGGAGAGCTCAAAAAAACTTGAAGCATGAACAAAAGATGTGAACAAGTCACGGTTAAGACAATGAAAAAGAGAGCGAGAAAGAGACGGCAACGTAAAGAAAAATTTTAACTAGGTAAGTTTATTCAAATATACAATATTTTAGGACAATTGACTAGAACCATACAGATCTTTTTTTTATTACTGGCATTTTTTAAATACCAAACGTGCCTTTTTTTTACGTTATCAGAAAAATCGTATTTACAAGAATGCCATTACTTTTCGCTGCCACGTAAGCAAAAATCCGGCGCCACGTAGGAATTTGGTTCCGTGTTTTCATTAAGTCAGCCGTAAATCACTTCATACGTCGTTACGGCTGATTTATTTCTACGTGTCGACTGAATTAATAAACACGGCTGACTTAAGATGAAAAGACTGATTTAAGAACATAAGTCAGGTGCCCGGTACGGCTGATTTACAGAAATGTGGCTGATTTATGGGATAACGGCTGACTTACATACACAAGTTACGGCTAACTTATACATCGGCGGTTTGATTGCTGGAATATTCGGCTGAGTTGTAGTTAAGACACGGCTGAGTTATGTTTCCACGGCTGAGTTAATGAATATCGACTGGCTGAGTTATTTAATTTACGGCTGACTAATTGGATGTTGTTACGGCTGAGATTATATTTAATCAGCTGTAATAGGATGGATTAACATTAAACTCAGCTTGTTTACGACTGACTTATTAACGAAAGATTAATTACTAGAATAGCATTTGTTTGACGGCTGATTTATGTGACGATACAGCTGATTTATGGTTTTTCATCCTAATTACGGCTGATTTCGGATCAAAAGATTACTTATGGAAATAGTATCCTCGGTTCGGCTGACTTACATTGTACACGAGGGCTGATTTACGTAGGCTGAGTTATATATTCGTTTGTCGGCTGATTAACTGATTTT
>NC_027749.1:17434845-17439759 GCF_000695525.1 Brassica oleracea var. oleracea | reverse complement strand
AATTATCATTTAATTATGTTGGAGTTATCGTTTAATTTACGGCTGAGTTATCGTTAATTTATGTCTGAGTTATCGTTAATGCAAAGTCTTATCAAACTTTGAAAATAATAAAGTATTATCGTCTCGATGTTATAAATGCCTCGATATTAGTTCTGAGCCATATTTTCCACACTTCTGAAACGCCATAATTAATTATCAACACGGTCAAATCAAGAAAGACGAAACGTCCCATTAAACGTTTAAATCAATTTTTAAATACTAAAGTAATAAAAGACCTCGATATTAGTTCTTAGCCATATTTTCCACATTTTTGACGTATTTTCCACACTCAGCCGTCCCATTAATATTAACGGCTGAGTTATATTCTGAGTTAAATAATAAAGTATTACTGTCTCGATCTCTATGAAGGCCTCGATGTTATATTAACCAACATGGCTGAGTTATATCAACCATCATTGCTTAGTTATATTAACGTTACATTAATGGATTATTTCCCGATTCTTGAATTGCCTGAAGAGATTCAAGCGTTAGTGGTTGAACGTGTGGCCGGTAACTCCTTCCAAGATCTCTATGGCCTCAGAACATCGTGCAAGTTGATCAAGGCGTTAGCAGATCGGCGCAGTGTATGCCATTTTTACGATGTATTATCCGTTCCCTGTGGACTCAATATGCCTGCTGAGTTGTTGAAAACTTGCTACGCGGAGAGAAATCCAAGCACACTTTATATGAAGGGTGTACAGTTTTTCTTCACATTTAACCTTCAGGAAGAAGGACTTGCTTTCATGAAGCTTGCAGCGGATAAAGGATATGAGCGTGATGTGTATACATACGCAATGACTAGAAAAGTTTTTGGGGTGATGAGGAATATTTTGCTCGTTTTACAAGAGAATCAGTTGATAGGATCGGGAAACTAGTTCGATCTCTAAAATGGGCGACTGAGTTATTGTTACTTTAAGGCTGAGTTAATGCTAACTTGTTGGCTGAGTTTTGTAAAAAAATCCAAGATACGAGCAAGGAATCCGCCATGTCATCAACTCGGATTTGCTCTGTCATCACTAACGAACGAAATTTACAACTTGGTTTATGAAACTGTTCATGTTCTTCTGCATGTTATTTATCTATCGTTTTCATCTTTCTCAGTTGGTTATGGATCCGGTAGTTATTGTTTCCGGTAACTGGATTAAGAAAAACAGATATGTATTCAACGTCGACAGAAGAGGGTGTAGAGTTCTTCATTTAGATGAGAAAACAACATATGAAGATTTCGCAAAGACTGTTCTCGATGATTACGGATTGAATGATTTGAGGGATCATATTCAGCTTAGCTACATGTTCTCGAACAAAACATTGAAAACAATGGCGCACGATACTCCACCAGTTTACGTGTCCAATACTAGACAATTGCAAGGTTTTCTAAGCCTAAAGAAAATCGAACAACTACATCTATGTGTGGATATTACGGAGAACAAAGCAAGAGAGAAGAGTAAAACATTTTTCAGCTTTAGCTCATAAGTAGAATCTTCAGTAGTTGAGCCTAGAGACGAAAATTACAGTGGGAGTTACGATGGTTGCAATTTGGAGAAGGAGCAAGAGGACAATGAGAATGACTGCTCTAGTAATGTGGAAGGAGAAAAACACGACGTAGTCAGAGAAGATGAAATAGGCAAAGAAAATGAAGAAGATGATGAATTTGAAAGCCGATTTGATATGTTCGACGATTCGGACGGTGTGTCTTCTGAAGATGATAACTTCAGCTCATACGGTGAGTCTCCTACAGAAGACGAAGATTCACCAACGCTACCTCCCAAGAAGAGATATCAGAACTTCTCGATGAGCGGATCTAAAGGGAATCTGGAGGTACTAAGGTTGGAGATGTCGTCGATAGACATTGCGGTAGGTCAACGATACGAGAGTAAAGACGATTTAGAGAGACGACTGAAACTTCTTACAGTGAGGCATCAATTTAATTTTGATGTAGAAACATCAACCCCGATATCATACGTTGTTAAGTGTTGGGTTGATGGAGGTTGTTGGGGTCAAAAATGGTTTCGACGTAGTTAACATTCAAAACGTCCGAAGAAGAAAATAAGAACTTTCTTTGACAAATACTTTTTCGAAATAGATTCTTTCTTACGAAAAGCTTTGCGGAGGAAACACGAGACATCGGACAAGAGCTCGAAAAAGGTCGCTACACAACGACCGAAAGCGTGTTCCGCTCGGTCGCTACGTAGCGACCGAGCTCGAGCCAAGCCCGGTCGCTACGTAGCAACCGAGCCCTTCCGAAACGTCGATACGACATTAGTCCATGCATTCTTGTCTACCCTTCGATGCTATCTCCCAAAGACCGTAGCGAACCCATTTCTTGTTTTCCGCCATTCTAAGTCATCGATCAAACTTTACTGTAAAAACAGCGGAAAGTTCGTTCTTTATCGAAAGAAGCCGTAATAAACGCTTCGAGTCAGAAGACGGCCCAAAGGGACCTAAGACATGACTCGAGGCCCAACTTACGATTTCTTAACCAACATCCCGTAAGCCGCATGACGGTTTACGCTAGGTTCGCAAGGAAAGATAACTGTCAAGTTTCCACGGATAAATACGAAATTTTGAAGATAATTACGAAGATCAGAAAAAATGGAATATCTCCATTTTTATGCTATGACGGCTTAAGGGCAGAAGAGGAAAAGCGTAAACCGACCTAGGAACCAGTATATAAGGAGTCCTAGGCGAGAGGCATGAAAATGGACTTTTTTGGAGCAAACTTAGCACTTAGAGCGATTTAGGCATATTTCCCTTTTTGTTATTTCGAGCTGCGACTCAATTAGGTTTAGTCATCTTAGGGTTGCTAGAACTAGGAATCTTGCCGACAGCTCTCGAGCCCAGGCTTATACCTTGTGGTAAACGCTTATACGCAAATTCGGAATAAGATTTCTCTTTGCTCTCTTTTTACGATTTCTTATACTTTTGATATCTCGTGTTCTGATTGCTTAGCGTGTGTTATTAACAGATCTCCGAGACCTCTAGGAAATTAGGGTTTTCCTAGTTTCCTAATTTAAACCAAAATCGACAGTCCGAATTTTTGTTCCCACAGATGTCTCTGGAGAGTTCGTGCTTCTACCCAAGGAGAATCCCCGGCGTTTTATGTTCGTATTTACGATTCGAAGCATACATGTTCCTGCACATAGCTTTCTAATCGATCTCGACAAGCAACAGCAGATATTTTAGGAGAGTTGTACAAGAACTTTCTCGGCGACGTTGGTCTAGCCGTTCGCCCTACGAGCGTCGGAATAGCTATCACTAAGCAGTTTGGTATAAAAGTAATTACTTTGTTGTGGCTAAGTTATTTTAACGATACAGCTGAGTAATATCAAATGTAGTGGCTGACATATTCATACAATGCGGCTGGGTTACTATAATGTTAGATGCGGCTGAGTTATAGTAAAGATAGGGCTGAGTTATTTTTACGTTGTGGCTGTCTTAATTATTTGATGCGGCTGAGTTATGAGGATCGTTTTTTAATGTGAACAGATGGATTATTGGAAATCACACCGGACGCTGAAATTTGCAAGAGAAATCGATGAGGGAACACCTGAGTGTGGGTTTGAAAGCTTGCCTTCTTACTTATACATGATAAGAAGGGCAAATCCGAGTACAGTTACGCGTCTTCAAATCAATGAGCTTGGAAGATTCATGTATGTCTTTCTTGCCTTTGGTGCGAGCATAAATGGGTTTCCTTTCATGCGCAAAGTTGTTGTAGTCAACGGTACGTTTCTCAATGGTAAATACAAAGGGACGCTACTCACAGCACTAGCTCAGGACGGTAACTTTCAGATTTTTCCAATAGCCTTTGCAGTGGTTGACACAGAAAATGATGATTTGTGGCATTGGTATTTTACGCAACTAAAACTTCTGATTCCTGATGACGAGGGTCTTGCGATAATCTCGGATAGGCATAACTCGATAGGGAAAGCAATTAGAAATGTGTATCCGTTACCATTTACATAAGAACATATTGGGACGGTACAAAGGAAAAGATGCATTTCGTCTGGTGAAGAAAACGGCGAGATGTTTTAGGATGTCTGACTTTACTGTAATTTTCGAGGAGATTGAAGCGATTAATCCTGCACTCCACGGCTACCTCCAAAGAGTTGATGTCCGACTGTGGACGCATGTTCATTTCCCGGGCGAGAGGTACAATTTGATGACTACAAACATAGCGGAATCAATGAAAAGAGCATTGTCGAATGCTAGAGGTCTGAACATTGGTCGAATATTAGAATCGATACGGGTTATGATGACCAGATGGTTTGCTGAACGGAGAGAGGATGCCAGATCGCAGCCAACGACGCTTACGCGTGGTGTCGAGAAACAACTACATGTAAGTCAGTCGTAACAGTAAAAATAATTATGTCTTTAAAATTCATAAAATTCTTAAGTCAGCCTTTGTAGTTCTTAAATCAGCCGTAATATGTAATAAGTCAATCGTTTCATAAAATTCTTAAGTCAGCCTTTGTAGTTCTTAAATCAGCCGTAATATGTAATAAGTCAGTCGTTTCATATTTATTCTTTTTTTGTTAATAGGGTCGAGTAACTGCCGCCAGAGATTTGACAGTCCAAAGGATTGATGATCATCACACTGAAGTTAAATATGGATCTTCTAGCGAGTCTTTGAATGTTGTTAATTTGGTAGAGCGAAAGTGCACATGTCGACGTTTCGAACGCGAGAAATTACCATGTGTACACGCAATCGCAGCTGCGGAGTACAACAGTGTTTGTCGTATATCCCTGTGCAGTCCTTACTATAACAGTGCATATTTGGTGAGCGCATACGCTGAATCGGTCATGTCTGCTGACTCAGTGCAACCTGTTCCAGAAATCGTGGCTAACCAACCGTGCTTGCCCCCGTCTATTCGTCAA
>NC_027749.1:17434135-17434790 GCF_000695525.1 Brassica oleracea var. oleracea | reverse complement strand
AAGAAAGAACACACATGTTCTCGATGTAGACAGAGTGGACATAATGCGAAAACTTGTCCGTTGTAAGCAAGTGTTGTAAGGATTTTCATTTTTTTGTATTACGATTGGGTTTTTGTTTTAATGTTTTTGGTATTACGGCTGGATTAGGGATTTTCATGTTTTGTATTACGGCTGTGTTTTTGTTTTCATGTAAATGTATTACGGCTGGATTAGGGATTTTCATGTTTTTGTATTACGGCTGTGTTTTTGTTTTCATGTAAATGTATTACAGCTGGATTAGGGATTTTGATGTTTTTGTATTAGGCATGGGTTTTTGTTTTCAAACGGCTGATTTATTGAATGAATTTGTATTATGGCTGGGTTATGGAATAACTTCCCGCCCAAAATAAGAAACGTCGCGATATGAAAACCGTTTTACTGTCAATAAATAAGGCACTTCTCGAACAATTATATGTTCAACTCTCTATTTTTTACACAATTGCTCTCTCTCTCTAAATCAATTTCACAGTAAATGAATTATTTCCCTCTTCTTAAATTACCTGAAGAAATTAAGGGGTTGGTGGTTGAACGTGTGGCCCGTAACTCCTTCCAAGATCTCTATGGCCTCAAAGCATCGTCCAAGTCGATGAAGGCGTTAGCAGAGCGGCGTGGTGTA
>NC_027749.1:17433603-17434046 GCF_000695525.1 Brassica oleracea var. oleracea | reverse complement strand
GAAATCCAAGCACACTTTATATAAAAGGTGTACAGTTCTTCTTGTCATTCGGCCTTAAAGAAGAAGGGCTTTCTTTCATGAAGCGTGCAGAGATGCAGGATGTGAGCGTGCTGTGTATACACACGCAATGACTAGAGCAATCTTTTGTTGTGATGGGTAGTATTTTGCTGGTATTCCAAGAGAATCAGTTCAGAGGATAGAGAAACTAGTGCGATCTGTGAAATGGGGATGGGGTCTGTGGCATTCTGACGAGTTCCGCCAAAATAGGGTCGTGTTCGTTTCAGCTTATGTTCCGTCGTTCTACAGATGCCAATGTGCAACACATGTGGAGCGACAATGTCTCTGCTTGTGGCACATTGATATGACTAAGGATGACAACATGTGTGAGCGTTGTTTCTGGATCAAAGAGATTGGCACGTTCTTACGTGATTAAAGAGATTGGC
>NC_027749.1:17433269-17433532 GCF_000695525.1 Brassica oleracea var. oleracea | reverse complement strand
TTTTAAGTTCTTTGCTATGCCATTATGTATGTCTGACTACAACTTAATGTAATGAAGGCTTAGTTATTGTTTCTTTTGGTTGATTTATAGTTTAATTACGGCTGAGTTACTGTTTTATCACGGCTGATTTATTGTTTTCAAGCACACACATCATGCAAACATCAACAAACATCATGCAGAGTTATTAACAACGTTATTAATATGGCTGAGTTATTGTTTTATGACGGCTGATTTATTGTTTCTTTTGGCTGATTTATAGTTGA
>NC_027749.1:17431847-17433184 GCF_000695525.1 Brassica oleracea var. oleracea | reverse complement strand
GATTAATGAAAGTGGGTGAGTGAGTTACTTTATACGTTTTGGCTGAGTTAGCTTAAAGTTGTGAGTGAGTTACTTTATACGTTTTGGCTGAGTTAGCTTAAAGTTGTGAGTGAGTTATCTTATACGTTTTGGCTGAGCTAGCTTAAAGTTGTGACTGAGTTACCTTATACGTTTTGGCTGAGTTTTGGCTATGTTTTATTATGGCTGCGTTTCGGAAACGTTTAGATTACTTGACGGCTGAGTTACTGTAATACGTTAAGTCTTAGTTACATAAAACATAGGCTGACTTACATGTACAAAACATTACTAAACAAAGAAGTAGTAGTAGCAAAGTAACGACATTCCAACCCCACAAACAACCACATTCCTCAAACACCGACCCTGACTCATATATTCTTCTCCTTTTCCCTCAGACGCCGTCTTCATTACTTCAATCTCTTTCTCCAACCGATCAACGTTAAGTCTGAATTCCGAGATGTCTTTGTTCATGCCACTTATCAGTGACTTTATATCCTCAACCTCTTCAACCAAACACTCATCCGCCCATTTGAATAAATGTCTCTGTTTTCACAATATAACCAGATCTAAGTATTACGTTACAGAACATGCGAAATAAGAACCAAAACGAACCTTATTATATCCTTTTCTGCAGCAATAGTACTATCTTCCTGGATTTGTAGTGGTTCCAGATGTAGAAATGTAACAGGGTTCACCACACCAACATTGTTTTGGCGTTCCTCTTTCCGCGTTCAAACGTCGGCTGTAAGAATTTCCTGAAACGCAGGATGGAGAAGATATTTTGATTCTCAAAACAATTTCAGAAACAAAATGGAATTAAATGGAATTAAGGTGAGTAAGAAGACGGCATGATGAAAAGGCATCGTTTACTTATTTCCTTTTTATTAAATATAATAATATTTAAATGTCTCAATATTGTAAATCCATTGACACATGCGTGGCAGCCGTGTATTTCAAACTCTTAATAATTAGCCTCGATATTAGGTTTGAGCCGAATTTTTCACACGCGCCATAATTAATCGACAATCAGTCCAATCAAGCAAGCGGAAACGTCCCATTAGAAATGTATTATATTAACATTCACAGCTTGGTTTTGGCTATGTTTTACTATGGCTGAATTATCATTAGTTTAATAACGGCTGAGTTTCGGTCACTTATGGCTGGGTTTACGTTTAATTAACATTCACAACTGAGTTACCATATACGTTTTGGCTGAGTTAACTAAAAGTTGTCACTGAGCTAACATTCACAGCTGAGTTACCTTATACGTTCTGGCTGAGTTATTTTAACAGATACGGCTGAATTATATTCACATTATG
>NC_027749.1:17426317-17430371 GCF_000695525.1 Brassica oleracea var. oleracea | reverse complement strand
TAACGGCTGACTTATACTAATCGATACGACTGAGTGTTGAGTTTTGAGTTTTGAATTATGCTCACACCTTATATATATCAGTTAAGTTTATGAGTAATTGTAAGACAACATATACCTCAAGATCATGATTGATTCTAAACTCGTAAATTCAATAAAGAAGACACATTCAGTTGATTATATATTCACTTCAAATTTATAATTGGAGTTTCAATTTAACATTTTAAAGTATAAACATTTAATTTTTTTGATTCTAGGGTATGTTTGAGGTATGACTGAGTTATAATATCATAACGGCTGACTTATACTAATCGATACGACTGAGTTATGTAAAAATTTTACGATTCTATGGTATGTTTAGGGTAAGGTTGAGTTACACATATACGACACGGCTGGGTTATAAAAACAATAAGACTGAGTCAAATACTTAATAAAGTACAAAATAACATAAGTCGAGTACAAAACAACAACATAAGTCAAGTACAAAATAACAAACATATGTTCAATTAGCCAGCAAAATGCTCATCACAGAATTTCCTTCTTCATCGAGGATATATGCTGCCATCTTCATCCGTAAACCTTGAATATTTTTATCGTTTATCCCATCAAACGTTACACCAAGCGCTAGACACTCCACAAAATTCAACGAATACACCCCACAATCGCCAATCTGGGTGTTTTGTGGAGTGTATCTTTTGCTCCTCCTTCTGAATGAGAACTTCTTCTTACTAGGGGCTCGGATATTGGCAGGAATATGATCACTCAACATATACGGAATCATGTGCTTAAATGAATTTAGAATTCTCTGCTCGCTTTCGGGTGTTGCCTCTCCAAAGATTGGATCGTAGCAATCAATCTTCTCTTTCTTCAGATCCACATGATGCGCAACCCAGTGATTTCTGCCAGTTTGAAGACATCCGTACAAGTAATCCACATCTTCATACCACTTCAAGTTTGTTGGACAGTGATCGGGAAGCTTACCCTTTAACATATCTTCATAACCATTGCCTTTGAAATTGAACATACTAGGTTTTATCTTGAACTGAGTGAAATCGTGAATCAAAAAACTTTGCCACCAAACGTCAACGAAGGCAATCCGCTTGGACCAGAATGGAGTGGGATTTCGCATGGACCTTTTAAATGAGGGCGTTCAAATACGCAACGACATGCTACACAAATAATATTAACAAGTCAGCCGTGATATAATAAAAGAATAAGCAAGTCAGCCGTAATATAATATATAACTCAGCCGTACTAAAAGAATATGTAAGTCAGTCGTAATCAAATATATAACTCAGCCGAAATATAATAAAATTAATATATAACTCAGCCGCACTAAAGACTTACTTTATCAAACACCCATTCATATTCCTTTTCTGGCCACGGTCTTTCATGGATGAGTATGCTGTAGAAGTCACCCTCATGATCAGCGGAGACGACTGCTGGTTTATCTGCTGGTGCTGGTGGTTTGGGTGGAATTCCCTTAATGTGTTGCAACAGTTTTTCCCATAGCACCGGATCAACAGGTGCTAGAGAGTCATATATTACTGATGAAGGAGTAACATTCTTCCTCATGCATGTCGTTCCATCGTCTCCAACGTACGGAAAAACTAGTGGTGAAGAAACTGCCATCAATGCAAACCCTTTTGGAGATAATTGAACATGTTTCTCCCGATATTCCCTTACTACGGCAGATCTAATCACTTCCTGATTCTTGACATCAGACTCTGGCGCAAATTCGTTCTCTTCCCCCAACAACTTCGTGAGTCACATCAGCAAATACACTGTCCTCTCCAGATGGAGTCACCTCTTTGTTCTTTGACTCAGTCTGTTTTCGCTTCTTTAGCTCAGCCTCTTGTTTCTTCTTTAACTCAGCCTTTTTTTCTTACCCTCAACCTCTTGTTTCTTCTTTAACTCAGCCTCTTTTTTCTTACTCTCAGCCTCTTTTTTCTTAGCTGCTGCCTCTTTTTTCTTAGCCTCAGCATCTTTTTTCTTAGCCTCAGTCGCTTTTTTCTTAGCCTCAGCCTTCTCCTTCCTCTTAAACGCAGCATCTGCCTGCGCTACTTTTTTCTTCTCATCGGCTTCCTCACCCTCAACAATACGCCTGCCCCTGCAGCCGCGTCCATAGGCTGGAACCTTAGCATCCTTATCATCCTTAGTAGCCTTTGTAGGAGAAATTAATACGAAATCAAGAGGTTGACTATCAAGATCAGTAGCTTTAGCGATACTACCAAACTCCTCATCCAAAGTTCTTTTCACCCATGATTCCTTATCAAGCTCCTTGGCCAAATTCTTCTTGGGTCCAAAAACCTTACCAAGAGTCGCAGCTAACGCTGTACTATTGACAGACTTCTGCTGCGTTTGAACCACCGGTGATGCCAACGATAAAGATTTATCTGCTGATGGTGGAGAGGGGTTATCATTGTTTTCGGAAATTTTCCCAACTCCCAGAACTTTCAGATGCTCCTCCAGTAAAGCTTTCACCCTGTCATCAATGGTCTTTTGGTCCATCAATGGTATGTTCCGGTCTAACTCGTAAGCTTCCAACCGTGAGTCAAACTGCTCAAATTTCCTGGAAATATTATCCAGGGTACTTACAATGGTCGTCAGAGTCACTTTGTTCTCCAACTCCAAATCTTTGCTACCTTCCTTCTCGCTAGAACCCTTTCCCGTTGCAGCAGCTTCAGACTCGTTCTGGGTCTTAACTTTCTTCTGCTTTTTAGTGGGTGGCTCAGCTTCTGACGAAACTCCACCCTTCATTTTCTTCTTCTTCTCATTCCCCTTCCCATGCGCCTTACCCTGCGTATTCCCATGCACTTCCCAAAAAAATTTCACAAATCTACCTGCATGTATGTCTGTTATCAAGCTAACGAGTTGTGGGTCGTCAGGTTCACCCGGCCATTTAGGAAACATCTCTTTAATTGAGTCCTTCAAAACCATTCTCCTCACACGCATCTGCAACACCTGGTTATAATTAAACTCAGCCACCAAAATAACACATAACTCAGCCATCAAATATAATAAATTAGCCATCAAATATAATAAATCAGCCATAAAAAAAACTAAAAACTCAGCGTTAAACCTTACCTCACCATGCTCTTTGATTTCGGCAGCCAACAAGTTATCAAAACTTGCACGTGTACGCTTTCCACCCCATCGCAAAAGTGGAACGTCTTCATTATTTTCCACCCTCCCAAAATTCTCACCGAAGCAGGCGACAGATTCATACGCTTAAATCAATAACGCGACGGTCATGCCGCTTATTGTGTATGACCCTCCTTCTGGAGCCAACGTTTTAATAGAGTCAATGAGAACTTCGTATGCAGTCCGACCCCATGGCTTCATCGTCGAATACCCTTATTGCACTTTCAAAAAGTATCCTTGAATTGTGATGCAAACAATAGACTCCCATGGCTTGAAGAAGTAGCAGCCCCAACCACTTGCGCTTTTCAAAACTCCATACTCGAGCAAGCTAAACCTCATAGCCTCATCAACCACGAGACACCATATCTCCTTCTTATGTACTCGCAGCTGTCTACATAGTAGATAGTGTACGGTCCTACCAGACCATATGCTTTCGCGTCCAGCTACCCTAGCAACTACTCCAATGGGAGAGTTCACCAGTTCTTCCCACACATCAATTCTAATTGTTTCTCTAATGTGGGGGCAATTTCTTGGATGGAAATTGTGATTAATTTCTTTTTTTCCAGATTAGAAGACCCTTCAGGGTAAAGTCTTGGAGGGTAATCCCGTGATTTAACTTCAACAACATCCATCTGATCATATAACCCAACAATAAATCAGCCACAAGATAACAATAACACATCCGTACTATAACAATAACTGAGCCACAAAATGTTTGAATAACTCAGTCACAACATAACTCAGCCACAAAATGTTTGAATAACTCAGTCACAAAATAACTGTAACTCAGCCACAACATAACATTCACTTAGTCACGACACAGCGATAACTCAGCCATAACATAACCCTAACTCAGTCGCAACAAAACCCTCAACAAAACCATATCACAGCCGCAACATAACCCTATCTCAGT
>NC_027749.1:17424559-17425930 GCF_000695525.1 Brassica oleracea var. oleracea | reverse complement strand
TCGGAGCAACGCACAAGGACCACTACATCAACTGACCAACGACGACCTCCCAAGATTAGAAAGACAGAACCGTCAAAAGCCGAGAACAACCGACACCAACATGGGTGATCACGACAATCAGGATGACCTCACTGCTGCATTGGCAATCATTCAACAACAAATGCAGACTCAGCAATAACAGATGTTGCAGATGCAGCAGACCATCCAAAATCAGCAACAAGCTGCTCAAGAAGCAGCTGAGGACGCCGCGCGAGAAGAGCGTGGTGCTCCTATTGGGGAGCAGAACCTTCTGCGGAACTTCGCTACTAACCGCTCCCCCATCAACCCTTCTCCTTGCACTCGGCAAGACTATGAGATCAAACCTGCACTGATATATCTGGTACAGAAGAGCACGTTCAGCGGTCTCACTACTGACATCCCGATGGACCACATCGAAGCCTTTGAGAGAATATGCAATTTTTCTCGCTCTAACGGAGTGCCACCAGATTATGTCAAATGCACTCTGTTCCTATTCTCACTTGAAGGGAAAGCTTCTCGCTGGCTCCAATCTCTATCGACCAGTTCTCTTACCTCATGGGACCAGGTCTGATCAGCGTTCCTGAGCCACTTCTACACGAAGTCTAAAACCGCGGTTCTACGGCACAGGATCTCCAATTTCAAGCAGAAGTCTGATGAACCTTTTCATGAAGCTTAGGAGAGGTACAAGGAGTACCAGAGAGAGTGCCCGCATCATGGGTTTGACGATGATTATATATTGGAGGCGTTCTATGATGGAGTGAGCTATGAGTTTCGAAACACCCTTGATTCTTCGAGTAATGGAGACTTCATGACTCAAACCACACCTGGTGCGTTCGAGCTGATTGAGAACATGGCTTCAAGTTCACTAAACAAGAACAAGGAGCACGACCGCTCGAAGAGTGTGAACATCATAGATGATCTTGCTGCAAAGGTGGACCAACTGCTTAAGGGAAACCAAAGCCAAGTGTTCATAATGGAAGAAGCAGATCCTGAGAAGAGTGCCGGTGACCTGGTGTTTGATGCTGAAATATCAGGAGATGAACAGCAAGAGGTGAGCTACGTGAATGGGCAAGGATGGCAGCTGCTGCTCCAAGGACAACAGCTCCAAGGAAAGGCTCTAAACCAGGTTACTACTGAGATCAATAACAGAATGAACCATATGTTCACCGATTTGAGCACCAAATACAACAATGTCGCGAGTCATATGAGACAGATGGACATTCAGATTGCTCAGACTGCTGAGAGCGACAAGAGGAAACAATGTACTCTACCTGGGAAAACCGACAAAAAGCCTAGGGAGTGCAATGCGGTTGAGTTGAGAAGTGGAAAGCAACTGTCTGAGCCGGTAAAGAA
>NC_027749.1:17422957-17423609 GCF_000695525.1 Brassica oleracea var. oleracea | reverse complement strand
TCCATGCGCAGCTTTATGAAGGGATTGATCTCAGGAAAAATATCAGAGGAGAGCGAATTAATGACTGTCTCTAAGGAGTGCAACACCGTGCTTCAGAACAGACAGATAAAGAAGCGAGGAGACCCTGGCAAGTTCGTCCTCTCTATCCAGATTGGGAAGACAATTTTCTCATGCTCCTTGGTTGATCTGGGATCCATCGTAAACCTCATGCCCTACTCTGTAGCACGACATCTGGGATACACGCATTTCAAACTAACTAAGATGTCCTTGGTGTTCGCGGATAGATCAGTTAAGTCCCCGGTTAGTATTATAGAGGATCTCCAAGTAAAAGTCGGGAACACCTCTGTTCAAGCAGACTTCGTAGTTCTAGAGCTGGAAGAGGAATCCAAAGATCCTCTCATCTTATGAAGACCGTTCATATGTATTGTTGGAGCCATCATTGACGTGCGGCAAGGGAAGATTGATCTCAATATGGGGGACATAGTCATGCAGTTCGAGATGGATGAGCTGCTGAAGAAGCCGATGCTGGATGGAAAGACCTTCGAGGTGGATGAAGGGATTGATCCGCTGCAACCTCGCGACGGGATGATCGAGGAGATTCTTACAGAAGATCCACTTGAGCTTGCACTAGTAAGAGCTGAGGCCGAGCAGA
>NC_027749.1:17418623-17422951 GCF_000695525.1 Brassica oleracea var. oleracea | reverse complement strand
AAGGTTGAGCTAAAACCCCTTCCCAAGGGGCTCAGGTACGCTTTCTTAGGTCCGAATTCCACTTACCCAGTCATTGTGAAAGCTGAACTCAATAATGTGGAAACTGCATTGCTTTTGTGTGAGCTTAAGAAGTATCGTAAGGCATTAGGATATTCACTAGCTGACATACCTGGCATCTCACCTGATTTATGCATGCATAGAATACACCTAGAAGATGAATCAATGAATTATGTCGAACATCAGAGGAGGTTAAACCCGAATCAAAAAGATGTCGATAAGAAAGAGATTATGAAACTTCTTGAAGCAGGTGTAATCTATGCCATATCTGATAGTAAATGGGTCAGCCCTGTTCATGTAGTACCTAAGAAAGGTGGGATCACTGTTATCACAAATGAAAAAAATGAATTGATCCCTACTAGGACAATGACATGTATTAAATGCAGCCACTAGAAAGGATCACTTTCCACTTACCTTCATAGATCAAATGCTTGAGAGATTGGCTAACGACCCATATTACTGCTTTTCAGATGGTTATTCAGGTTTTTTTCAGATCCCTATCCATCTGGACGATCAGGAGAAGACGACGTTCACATGCCCATACGGAACGTACGCATACAAGAGAATGCCATTCGGCCTGTGCAATGCGCTAGCAACATTCAGCGCTGCATGATGTCGATCTTTACTGACCTGATTGATGACATTATGGAGGTTTTCATGGACGATTTTAGTGTCTATGGAAGCTCCTTTAGTGTCTGTTTGTCAAACCTGTGCAGGGTACTCAAAAGGTGTGAGGAGAAACATCTGGTGCTCAATTGGGAGAAGTGCCACTTCATGGTCAGAGATGGGATAGTTCTAGGACATAAGCTCTCCGAGAAAGGCATTGAGGTAGATAAGGCAAAGGTCGAGGTGATGATGAGCTTGCAGCCACCAACAACTGTGAAAGCTATCAGAAGCTTCTTGGGTCACGCAGGGTTTTACAGGAGGTTCATCCAGGATTTCTCAAAAATAGCGAGACCACTCACATGACTGCTCTGCAAGGAGATCAAGTTTGATTTTGACAGCGAGTTCTTAGTTGCGTTCCATACGATCAAAGGAGCTCTAGTCAGCGCACCTGTTGTACAACCGCCAGACTGGGATCTCCTTTTTGAGATCATGACTGATGCTAGCGATTTTGCAGTTGGAGCAGTCCTTGGACAGCGCAAGGATAAGAAAATTCATGTGATCTATTACGCAAGAAAAACCATGGATGAAGCTCAATGCAGATACGCTACGACTGAGAAGGAACTCCTGGCTATTTTTTTTGCATTCGAGAAGTTCATATCCTACCTGGTGGGATCAAAGGTGATTGTGCACACAGACCATGCTGCTCTTAAGTACTTGCTCACAAAGAAGGATGCAAAACCGAGGTTGTTGAGGTGGATTCTTCTTCTCCAAGAATTTGATCTCGAGATAAAAGACAAAAAGAAAGTCGAGAATGGAGTTGCAGACCACTTGTCCAGAATGAAGATTGAGGACGACACAGCTCTTGATGAAGAACACACAGTGGAACACGTCAACGCGATTGGTCTGCGCTTCGCGGAACATCCCCTGAGCATAACATCTGATTGTTCTCGCGTACCGGAACAACCAGTAGCTGCGATCCAAAAGCAGTACTCTCACCTCTCCTGGTTTGTTGAGATTGCGAACTTTCTAGCTGATGAAAAGGAACCACTTAAGTTCACTGGAAACGAGAAAAGAAAATTCTTAAGAGAGGCGAGGCAGTATGTTTGGGATGAACCGTACTTGTACAAACATTGCAAGGATGGCATATTCAAAAGGTGTGTTCCAGAGGCAGATATTCCAGGGATTCTACATCATTGCCATGGTTCCTTTTATGTAGGGCACTTCGCCACATTCAAAACGGTTTCCAAAATCCTCCAAGCAGGTTTCTGGTGGCCAACTATGTTCAGAGATGCTCACGCCTACATAGCTCGATGCGATGCATGCCAGCGACTTGGGAACATCAGCAAAAGGAATGAAATGCCTCAGAATTACATTTTAGAAGTTGAGGTTTTTGACTGTTGGGGAGTCGACTTCATGGGACCATTCCCTACGTCCTTCAAGAACGAGTACATCCTGGTCGTCGTTGACTATGTCTCCAAGTGGGTAGAAGCAGTGGCGAGTCCCACTAATGATGCAAAAGTGGTGACTAAGATGTTCAGCTCCATCATCTTTCCGAGATTTGGGGTGCCTAGAGTGGTCATTAGCGATGGCGGAACACACTTCATCAACAAGGTATTTCAGGGCCTGTTGAAGAAGAATGGGGTGAAATACAAGGTGGCTACCGCTTATCACCCCCAGACGAGTAGACAGGTTGAAGTTTCCAACAGGGAAGTCAAGAACATTCTACAGAAAACTGTCAATACCTCGCGCAAGGACTGGTCGCTTAAGCTGGACGATGCTCTCTGGGCCTACAGAACAGCCTACAAAACACCGCTAAGGACCACCTCCTATCACCTGGTCTACGGTAAGGCTTGTCATCTTCTTGTCGAGCTCGAATACAAGGCTGCATGGGCGGTCAAGTTACTGAATTTCGACATCAAGCCATCAACTGAGAGGCGCATGATCCAAGTCCATGAGCTGGAAGAGATAAGGCACCTCGCCTATGAGAGTTCCAAAATTTATAAGGAGAAGACCAAAGCCTACCATGACAAGCGAATCATTGCCAGACGTTTCGAACCAAAAGATAAGGTCTTGCTCTTCAACTCCAGACTTAGGCTGTTCCCAGGCAAGCTGAAATCTAGATGGTCCGAACCCTTCACCGTTAAGGAAGTCTGCCCTTACGGAGCTGTTGTGTTGCTGGACAAAAAGGAAGACGAGTTCGTCGTCAATGGTCAGTGCATCAAGCATTACCTTGCTGACTCCACTATCACAGAGGGTGAAGAAATTCCCCTAAGTGATCCCCCATCAGCCTGATCGGCTAAGCCAAGTCAAGCTAATGACTTTAACTAAGCGCTTGGTGGGAGGCAACCCACTGGTGAGCGTATATATTGTTTTCTATAGTCTATTTTATTTCTTTTCAGATTTAGTTGCAGGTCAAAAACAAGAAAAAACAGAACACTTCAGTCAGAACAACCGAAGGACTGTTCTTCTGGTGGAACAACCCATCCCCTGTTCCAGGAAAGTGTTCCGGACCAAAAAAATAAAAATAAAAAAAATAAAAAATAAAAAGAAAAAAAAGAGAGAGAGAGATAATGGAGAGCGGCTAAGTTGAAATGTTCTGATTCGGCGAGTGGTTGTTCTGGTTTAAAGGGTGGGACAAGGAGACAGCTACTCGGTACAACACTCTCCTCAAGGCCGAGATACTACCTACCCATTTTTGCCATGCCGAGACTCTCGTTGAGCTCGGTATTGACGAGGATGTGTTCGAGACGCTGCAAGCGATGGGGATCGCTCCCCTTTGTTACGCTACGCACGAGCTCTACCTTGACCTTATCCGCCAAGTGCTCGCCACTGCCACCATCAGCTATGAGGACTTCTCTGCTCCTTCCTACGCTAACTTCTCCTTCTCATTCATGGCTGATGGAGATTATTGCTCACTGTCCCTCGACAAACTCAAGGAAATCTATGAGATCGCGAATGAGCCGAGAGGGGTAGCAGTGGCGAAAAAGTTTGCCCCATCAAACACCTTCTGGGACTTCATCGCGAATGGGAAATTCACACCTGTCAAAGCCTACCAGTCGCAGATCAGGAACCCGGCACTTAGAGTCATTGCAAAGATCATTTCAAACCTCCTGTTCGCCAAGGATCAGACTTCCAAAGTGACAAACGGGGAGCTGCAAACCCTGTATGCAGGTATTGAGGATGAGATCCGCGCTTCAGGGTTTGGCATTCCAATTCAGAAGGTCAAGACGAACCCAGGATTTCATTTCATCACCATGCTTTGCGAGAGGAGGCTATGTCTGATGCACGGCACGAACAAGAAGGACAGAAGCGGTAGCTTGCTCACGCCGCTCTTCAAGCATTTCGGCATTGATCTCAGCAAATACAAGGTGGACACGGAGATTCAGTACCTCAACATCAAGTACCTTATGGCGTGCCACATCATGCGAGATGAGGATACCTACAGCTTCTTCGACAAGGAGGGTACCCAGCAGTTCACCAAGCTGCCTCACCCCGAGATCATCAGGCTCAGCGTGTTCGATAACATACGCTTCCTCCCACCACCCGAGCTCCTATGCACTGATCTTCGTGCTGCTGCACCTGACTCAGATATGGAGGATGTCGAGGACTTACCCCAGAAGATGACCCATCATACGACCTCGGAGAGCTGGCGGATGTGACAGATG
>NC_027749.1:17398183-17417311 GCF_000695525.1 Brassica oleracea var. oleracea | reverse complement strand
CCTCATTGCACTTGAATAGTTGTTTGGTTCCGCATTGACACCCGATGAACAACCCTAAGCCGGCTTTCATTTAAATCAAATTTGAATCGCTAGGTATTCTAGTTACTTGCGTCACCATTGATTTTAAAACCCCACTTGTTTTCCAGCTTAATATTGAACTCATAAGAGTAAAGAGTAAACTGGTCCTCTGGATTGAATCTCAAATATTACAATTACCACTGTTAACTTGACAGTAGCAAGGATTCATTTTTAGTGTATCACTCAGTCGGAAAAAAATATAATATATACCGTTGCGATATCCTATCGGAAAAGACGAACTTGTAGATAAGAATGCGGCGAAGACGGCGGCGAAGACGATTTCGTCCAAACGATTGAAGACGACGATTTTGGGCACGACGATTATGGAGAAAACAAAGTATCACGACAGAGAGGTAGTTCGAGGAAGCGGAAGTAAACACAGACAATGTCGATGACGGAGAGTGGGAGTATCCTCGCGGTTCCTTCTTCGACGGTTCCTTCTTCGAGACGACAAAGACAATGTCTTTAGTTAGTTTTTTTTTTAACTTCTATGTAGTTATGTTGGAGAAAAGACGGTTTGGTTTCTATTCTGATGATGTGTATATTTAATTAGTGATGTGGATTTAATGTTTAAAAATAATTTCAATTAAAAAAAAACTAACCAAAGGCCCTTAAAGTCATTTACTATGGGTAGGGAAACATTCTAGCAATTTTTAAAAGATGTTTAACACTCTAGTAATAAACCAACTTTTCTTATACACTCTAGTAATTTTCCCTTTTAACTATTACAAATATTTCGCATCGCTAAAGCCAGAAGGCGCACACACAGAGACAGATCCATCAGGCAAAAGCGTTCTCGTCTCGTACCTTTCTTCCGATTTATCTCGGGATTCTGCGTCAGTTATCCAACACATCTACATGTATAGATAAATACGCACAGATATGCAACACGTATAGACATGGCCGGCAATGGGACAAAAGGTGCGGCCGCCCCGATCTAGACTCGTGCCGGCAATGGGACAAAAGGTGCGACCGCCCCGATCTAGACTAGTGCCGCCGTATATAACTAAGATGCCTAATATTTTTTATATATATACATATTGTATATAGAAAAAGTCTAAATATTCACTAAATTTGGTTGAAAAAGGCCCTAAAATATTTTATATGTAAATAATTTGTTTTCATCACAAATTTTATTAAAATATTGATGGTAAAAAGTGTAAATATATTTTAATTTTAAATAAACATAAATATTAAAAAGTAAAAAAACTTTCTAGGAATCCAAATAAATGTTGAGCCGGCCTGCAAATAGATTATATGAATGCAATATGCATAGAAGTAGGTACGATTTGGGTGTTGTGATAGGATCAGAACTACACTAATAATAATGTTGAAGCTAAATGTTGATTAATATATAGCAATCAATCTACACTGCCATCGATTTAAAACCCTCTAGACCGTCGTCCAGTCCAAGCAACAGAAGAATGTTTAAAATTACTGCCTAAGTATTTGTTTTCTCATTTTGCATTTTATATCTACATTTCATGCATGTTCTTTTCTCTTTGATTTTGTAGGTTTAATTCATTTTTTTTTAACAAGGTTTAATTCATATTTTATCTGTTTACTTGATTACATTATGAAAAATCCTTGGAAACTTTTTTTTTTTTAAATAATCGGGAAGTATCTGGTCTAATAGGCCCGACCAATCTCTTAGACCTAGCGTATACCGAGACATGACGTAAGCCTGCTTTTCCAATGGAAATCAAATTAGAAACACAACCAAACCAACTCTAAGCGCTAAACTATTAGCCGCCCAACTCGCAGTTGGTAATCTTTGAAATTTTCTCTAGAAGATTTGATATAGTCACGTGGAATTGATCTTAGTTTGTAGTTTTAATTGCAGTAGATAACGGTATCAAATATCCCATGTATATTAATCATGGAGCATTACAACATATTTTCGTAGTCACGTGTTATCACGAAAAATGATTCTTAGAATTTCATATATACTAATCCTGAAACATTACAACATATTTTCGTAGCCACGTGTCATTACGAAAACGATTCTTAGAATTGTTAGAAAAATAAATTAGTCCATATAAACATATATTATGCTTTTTATTAAACTAACTATCAAATTAATTAGTAGTGTACAAAATAATATTTTTTCTTTCCTTAAATAAAAGTTACAAAATTACGTAATATGGTTAACATATATATGACAATTAATGATTATGAATAATACATATTTGATAACAATTTTTCTAACATCTCTCTTTTTTGTTTAATTTTATACTTTTAAAAAATTAAACAATCACATTAATCATATAATAAAAAAATTTAGATTTTTTCTTATATCTTATATTTGGAATTTTTTAAAACGACTATAAATTAGTAAAAATAGTAAAAGCCACACATTGAAAATATTGTGATCAATGGTTTAACTTTTTTTGTTCAAACAAAATACAAATGATCATATATCGTAGGGGTAGGCGTTCGGATACACGTCCGGGTTCGTATCAGGTGTTTCAGTATAAAGTTATAGAACCCATACGGGTATTTTTATATTTCGAGTCGGATTCGGGTATTTTATGTTCGGGTTCGGATATTTTGGGTTGGGTTCGGATATTAAATTTTGAAGAAAAAATAAATAAATTATTCATTGTTTTAGTTTTTTGTATTTAAACTATATTTTAACTTAACTGGTTTTCTAATTTTTAAAAGACTAAACTATTAATAGATTAGAAAGACACAAATTTAGTTGTTGTTTTGAAAATTTAGATGCAACTTTTGTTAATGTAAGAAACAAGAGCTTGATATGTATTTTAAGTGAGTAACAAATGATTTTATCCATAATTATATGTATATTATCTAATTTTGAGCAATAATCATCATTAATATAAATATTTTGAATAAAATGAGAGAAGTAAACTAGAAACATAGGGTTAAGTATACTTATGTTTGATTATCTTCGGATATCCATTCGGGTTCGGAATTCAGATATTACCTGAAATGGTCAAATAAGTAATTTGTTTTGTTGTTCTTGAATTAGATGATTTTTAGACCGAGCTGATGAATATATACTTGACAGACATTTATATTTCGAGTTTGCACTTATATTCTATAACAGCTTGATATATTAGATTTGAACACTAATCTGTTAATATAGTTTTTCGGTGATTTATTTTTCAAAATTTTGATTCTTAGATATGTATCTGGAGTGAAACTAATTTTTACAGATGTCTATTTTTTTAAATTGACACTTATGTAATTCACCGAATTCATAAAAGAAGTTAAAAAAAACTTAACTCATATCAATAAAACAAAGACGAGAACGAAAGCACAATTTTATAGAGGTATAAAATGAAAACACTTACGGAGAGTCAATAATAAACAAATCGAGAGCAGAAAACATAATCTCTTTTTGTCATTATATAATCGATGTTGCCTATTTGGTTTTGGTGATTTGTGTCAGCCACAAAACTTAATTTTTTTTGTGCGTATAAAGTCTTAAAAATAATTAAAATGAGATGTAATACGTTAACTATTCAACAACGATGATATATTTAAGCGACCAATATTTGTATTTGTCATTATATAATTGATAAAAATTGTAATATTACAAAATATTAAATCTATTTAATAAATAAATATTATTATAAATACTCACTCCACGTATACGCGCGGATTATCACCTAGTTTTATTCTTATAATGTCGTCTCACATATATTTTATGTTAGTTTAAAGTTAGAAAGACCGAGTTGTTGCTATCATTGCTAGTAAAAATGTTTATTCATGTAACTCGTATTTTGTATCTTTCTGGGTCTACTGAAGCTAGGACCAGAAGCCTAGTAGGAGCTAGGTTTTGTGTATACATTACGTATATACTCTCCCTCGTCAAACCGGGCAATTTATACATAGAGCTGATTTTATGTTATTACCTAAACCTATGTAAGAAACAAGGATCAAAAATAATGTGAAGAATAGTGAGGTACTTTATAGATAATAAAATCGGCCGCAGTAACAGTTTATGTTATTTACCTACAGTAAAAACTCTATAATTTATAGAATTGTCAATTTAAGACAATATCCTTTTTTAGATTTTTTTTTTAAATAGTGTAGAAAAATATGATATTATGTATTCGTTAGAGTTTATAGATTTAAATTTTAACTATTTCTATTAGATTATTGATATATTTTTTTATGTATGATGAATACATATCATATAATACAAATTTACTGTTGTATATAATTGGATAAAAATAGGAATAAACTTAAAGATTAAATCATTATGAAAAAGATACACAAAAAGTTTATATATATATATATATATATATATATATATATATCTTTATATGAAACTTACATATGAAGTAATTATTAATTTATGATTTTAATGAGACATATATTTACCTAAGAGCTTTCTAAAGATTATTATCTTATTATTTTATCGAATTATGTCATATCCCTATTTTTGTTGGCCTAACTTAGGATCGAAAACATTTATTAATTAATTATATTTATTAATTTATCAAATATTAGTTTATAGATATCTATGATATGAAAATAGGAAAGAAGTGACTTTCCTTTTTGATATATCAAAATCTAAAACAGTTATCATAATAGACACTAGAGCTTGATCCGCACGTCCATGCGGGTGTTAATTTTTACCTTTTAAAAATAATTTAATGACATTTTAAAATACACAAATTATTTATATATTTTTAGGTTACTACAAACCTATCCTGACCCGGAATGATCTCAGTCCGAACTCCGTCCAAAAATTTATAATATCCGAACAAAATTTCATTTTAAACCTGAAAATACGATACCAAAAAAAAACGATCTGCACCCGAACAAGTAGTTCGGTGCCCATGTCTAACTGATTTTGTAAACAAATAAAAAAATTATTAATCGGTTGAATTTTTGTCATGAATGAATCAATTTCATCCAAACTCGTGAAATTTGGTTAACACTAAAATAAGTGTTGTCGAATTATTATGCTAAATATAATTAATGAAGTAATTACGAAGAGTGAATAAAAAATGTAAAAGACGTAATAAAACTTAAAAAAAAATTTCTATTTTGTACTTTGTAATAAATAAAGTTGAATTATTGGGAAAATAAAATAAATAATGTGGTTTAAATTAGTTAAAAAGGAAAGAAGGATATATAAGAAATCAGTTAAAAAACATAAGTATTGTTTTGTACTTCAGTTTTAATAGAATAAAGTAGATTTTGACCCACGCATTAAAAGCGCGGGATTTGTATATTTTTAAATTTTAATTTGAAAAGATAATTATTTGTTAATTATAGGGTGAATTTGCTGAATATTCATAAGAGGCAAAAGAATGAAGAATATAGCCATTATACAGTAATTCAAGATGGATGAGTCAATTTGCGCAAAACATGACCAAAATCTCCCTCCAGGCGCGTGCGCTTGATGTTGAAATGCAGAAGATAAAGTTATCATACTATACTACACACTATTTAGTATAGTCACACGAATAATTTCACTCTAACTATACTATATTTCATTTAGAATATTATGGCAATTGATGTTGATTACCAACATAATGAAACACAACCAAATAAACCCTAAACCCGCCACCTAAACCCAAACTCTAAACACTAAACCCTAAACCCAAACTCTAAATTCTAAACCCAAACGGTAGACCCTTAAACCCTAAACCCAAACCGTATACCCTAAACCCAAATTCTTAACCCAAACCGTAAACCATAACGGAGCTACCTAAACCCTAAACAAAAATTCTTAACCCAAACCATAGACCCAAACAAAGCTACCTAAACCCTAAACCCCCCTAAACCCAAATTCTAAACCCTAAACCCAAACCGTAAACCCTTAACCCAAACCCTAAACCCAAACCTTAAACCCAAAACCCCCCTAAACCCAAACTCTAAACCCTAAACCCAAACTGTAAACCCTTAACCCAAACCCTTAACCCAAACCCTAAACCCAAACCTTAAACCCAAAACCCCCCTAAACCCAAACTCTAAACCCTAAACCCAAACTGTAAACCCTTAACCCAAACCCTTAACCCAAACCCTAAAACCAAATTGTAAAACCAAACCATCGCCCATAACGGAGCTACCTATACCCTAAACTTGAAGGTCTAAAATATACTATATTTCATTTAGAATAGTATGGCAATTGATGATAGTTACTATATTGATTAATGGGAAAAGGAGAAAAATTGAGAGGTGAGGAGCAGGAGGGGAGGAGGAGGAAGGAGGAAGGAGGAAAGATAAAAGTATGGAGGAAAGGAAGGAGGAATGGAGAGAGCGACAGAGAGAGACCGGGGAAGGGAGGGGAGGAGAGAAAGAGTAGAAGGGAGTGTAAGAGTGAAAGCGACATAGGAGGAAACTATACTATTTTGATGAATAGATTAGTATATTATAATGTAATGTTTATTCAAATATTGTATGAAAGCTATATAAACTGTCAATACACACATGTATGTGAATCTCCATTAACTTAGAGCATTCATTCAACACAATAGCAAAATAATATCCTTTATAAAGCATGAAATTTCAAAACACAAATACACATTACCACTCAATGTATAAATTAGGTGAACTATTCTATTTTAATACAGTATAGTATAAACTTCGGTCGAAATGTTTAAAATATCCAATTAAAAATTTTCAAATTATGATATATGTAAAAAAAAATATGTATGTTTTTGCCAGCATAGTTATTTGAATGAATTATGTTTGACATAAAAGCTACATACAAAAAAAATTGACAAGGGGAGAAGAAAAACAAAAGAAATGAAAGAAGAAAAAGAAAAATGAAGAGATGATCAAACGGCTGAGAATGATCAAGGATAAGTGATGTAATATTACATAAGATATACATAATATTATAGCATGCTTGTTACTACGTGAATAAACCTAATTTTTTTTCTGCTATGGATATGTGTCCTAGTTCCTCTTAATTATAAGTTTATTTTTTTTTTATATTTGATACTAATATTTTTATTATTTAAATAGATGGGTATATTCCTACATGCTGATGAACCTGTTTTTGATCGAAATATAATTATACTAGACTGTTTTTGATCGAAATATAATTATAATACCATTGTTTTTGGCCTATTTTGATGAAACTAAACTGTTCATTATAACACTTAATTTTTTCTTTGGTTTCAGCTGACACACGTTGGTAAATTTAATATAGGGAATCTATAGATTTTATTGCCTAATATGTAAATGAAAGTGCAATATGTTTGGTTTAAAAAATCTTGGTTTTGATTGGTTGAATATATTAAAAGATTTTGGTTAAATAAATATTAAAAAGTGAAATGGCATAGCATTGTAATTATGTTAGAAAAAACAAAGGCAGAATCCTATGATAGATTATGTTTTAACAGTACAGATATACTTCTACTAATCTTGTCCCATGCAACCAAGCAACTCTATTTACCATTAATTAGCTTCATTGTTTTTTAGTCTCACATTTGTTTCTTCTGAACCCACACAGAAGAACTCCATAAATCAATTTCTCCACATATATATAACGATGCCATACAATAGAAAAAAGGAAGTAAAGACTTTACGTACTCAAATTTACTAATATTATCAGATATTAAATAAAATATATTGATTGTCTTCGCTATTACTATTTTTTTGGTCAAAGATTGTCTTGGTTATTCAGTCGATAAAATAAAACAGTAAGTATTATTACAACAGTGATTCGTAATTCATAAACATAAATTGATGTGACTTTTGACAAACCAAAAATTTAATATGATTAATTTAATCAGTTAATGATACAAAGATTACAATACTCAACCCGTGCACTAGGTATTTTTATCAGCACATGCGAGCATAATTATTTTATAAATATTTATTAATAAATTTATTATTAAATTTAAAGATCAAAATTTTAAGTAAAACATTAAATTTATAATATTTTTTATAAATTTTTCAATTTCTTAATTTTATTTTTTATTAATTTAAAAACATTATTTTGGATAACAATGTCAATATTTTCTTATTTTAAAATATGTGATTATCTTTAAAAAAATTATTATAATAATTTAGAATCAATTATCTAATTAAATAAAACAGATATAACTGCTAATATAAAGTGCTGCTATTAAACCAAATTTTTGAAATTACCAAAACTTACAAAATCTAAAAATAAATTTAAAGCAAAAAAATATTCAACCTAACCCAATTTTATATATTATATTAATAAAAATAAATTAAAAAATTGATATTATATAATTATATTGTGAAATACCTCTCATAACCGAATAAACACTCAAACAAACCAACCATGCTGACAAATAAAATATTAATATATAAAGTATAAGATAAGAATATTTGCTATTTATTGTTATATTCATTTCTAAATGCTATAATAGAGGAAAACAAATATGCTATAGACAATCTCTATTTTTCATTTAAAACAGACACTACAATATTCTTATAAATAAATATAGAGATTAAATAGTATTTTTTTTATAAAATTATAATTTTTCAAAATGGTCTTTTAACTTTCAAAATTTTATAATTATAACTAAAAATAATAATTTTGGAAAATACAGTTTTTTTTAAATAGAATCACATTTGTCTTTACATAATAGTCTTTTAAATAAATTGTAATTTAATGAAAGTTATAGTTCTCCGAAATTATTGAAAACATAAAAGTAAATAGAGTTAATTTTAAATTAAAATTTTGAAAATATTCTCTTTTGGAGACAGATATTTTGAAAAAAAAATTAAAAGATAATTTCATTTCTAATAAAAATATTTAGAAAAATCATGAATAACAAATAAATATATGTCAAATTTATTGTTATTGCTTATATAACTATTTTTAGTATTTTAATACTAAAATAAATTTAATAATTTATAAAAAAATATTTCATAATATATTAAATTTATAAACAAATATAAATCAATTTTGTTTTCATTTTTATTAACCTATTTTAAATATTTTTGTATAATGATAAATCTAATTATTATATGTATATATTTACTGCTAATTATAAAAGTTAATCAATAAGAAAGATGTAGATAAACAAAAAATAAATACATGAAATTATCTTTTTTTTTTTCAAAAACATTTTCCATTTTTTTTAGATTAATTTTTATAATATTAATTTGTAATCAGATAAATAATGAATTATATTATAATTATAGTTAATTAAAATTATTTATTAAAAGAGTGAAAAGAGTTCTGGGCATCCACAGAACCTTTATATCATTCTCTAGCTGCCATGCACATGTTCCATAAGAAGTTAAAAGCCTTAAAGCATGTCCTTCGTGCGTTAAACAGAGAGCGGTACGGAGACATCACTTGCATAACTCAGGTTGTTCTCCAGGTTCTATGCGAAAGACAAAGACAAGCTCTTCTAAATCCTTGTACAGAAACATTTGAAGTAGAGGCAGCTGCAGCACGTGAACGGAATCATTATGCAGAAGTGGAGGAACATTTTTTCAAACAGAAATCTAGGATCACTTGGCTAAAACCTGGAGACCATAATACATCATTTTTCCACCGTGATGTGCAGATTAGGAGAGCAAAAAATTCTCTTCGTATAATACAAGATGCTAATGATGTCTTTCTCACAGATCCCGAAGAAATAAAACTTGAGCCAGTAAACTACTTTAAGGATTTTCTCCAATCACCACATGATCAGGAAGAAGCTGACGGTACTGCAGACCTATCTGAGCTTGTTGATTATGAGATTGCGGAGGAAACATGAAACAAGATAATCAGAATTGTCTCAGCAGAAGAGATAAATCAAATGCTTCACTCAATGCCTTCAGAGAAAACACCAGGGCCAGATGAATATACGAAGGAATTTTTTGTGGCAGCTTGGAAAGTGATAGGAAGTGATTTCGTCGTGGCTGTGCAGTCCTTTTTCCAGTTTGGGTTCATGCCTCATGGAGTGAATGCTACGGTATTGGCTTTGATTCCAAAGAAGATTGATGCACAAAAAATGAGAGACTACGTACCATCCTATTGCGTGCTGTAACACATTGTATAAGGTCATCTCTAAAACCATTGCGCAGAGACTGAAGAAACTACTCCCTGATCTTATCCAACCGAATCAAAGCGCTTTTATCCAGGGTCGCTTACTCCTGGAAAATGTTGTACTCGCTACTGAGATTGTAAAAAACTATCACAAGGACTCCATATCTCCTCGAGCAGCCCTCAAAATTGATATCACTAAGGCTTTTGATACAGTTCGTTGGGATTTCCTTCTCAACATTCTAAAGGCGCTGAGGTTTCCAGAGATTTTTATAAATTGGATAAAGGGATGTATATCCACTGCGGCTTTCTCAGTGAATGTTAATGGGGAGCTTGAGGGATTTTTCATCAGTTCTCGTGGGCTGAGACAAGGTTGTTCTCTCTCGCCAATTCTCTTTGTCATTATCATCAACGTGTTGACGCACCAGCTAAAAAAAGCAGCTATAATGGGTAGATTTGGTTACCATCCAAAATGTCAAGAGGTTGAGTTAACCCACTTAAGCTTTGCCGATGATTTATTTATCTTCACTGATGGATCAGAGCGGTCTTTAGCTGGCACAGTTAAGGTGCTCAAGGAGTTCGAGAGCGAATCAGGATTAGCCATCAATATGAGCAAGTCTGCTCATTATAAGGCTGGGACAAATTCGAATGATCTGCTAGAACGGGCCACTCTCTTGGGTATTCCTTTGGAAACTCTGCCAATTCGTTATTTGGGTTTACCTTTGACTACCAAAACTATGACGCGACTGGAATATGAGCCGCTTATTGATAAGATACGTTCTCGTTTCTTATCCTGGACAAGTAAGAACCTTTCATACGCAGGAAGACTCAAGCTTATAAAGTCAGTGATCACTAGTACTGCAAACTTTTGGTGCTCTGCTTTAAACTACCCGCTGGCTGTTTGGATCGAATGGAACAAATGTGCTCGGCTTTTTTGTGGTCTGGTTCTCCTAACATTACCTCAAAAGCTAAAGTTGTTTGGTCTGATCTTTGCGTGCTTAAAAAGGAAGGAGGATTCGGTATTCGGAAACTGAGAGATACATTAATGGTTTTCTCACTAAAGCTTATTTGGATGATTCTTTCAAGGAAAAATTCCCTTTGGGTATCTTGGGTTTATCAGTTCCTCATCAGGGGATCTTCTTTTTGGGATATCTCACCAACAACAACATGTGGCTCTTGGATGTGGAAAAAGCTTTTGAAACTGAGGGATGTTGCGGCTACTTTCTTCAAGACTGACTTAAAAGATGGAGCCAGCACTTACTTCTGGACTGATATATGGTGTGATTTTCAACCATTGATACATGTTTCAGGAGAAGTGGGTACTAAAATATTGGGAATTGGTCGGACAACTAAAGTAGCTGATGCTACAGATGATCAGGATTGGAAGCTTCGGAGGTGTCGTGGTCGAGTTATGCAAGAGATCATCAAGAAAATTAAATGTGTTCCCCCTCCCAGACCAGAAGCTGGCGGGGATCATCCTCTCTGGAAGCAAAGTCATGGACAATATGAAGAGAAGTTTGCATCGAAAGCTACTTAGGAGCAGCTTCGATCAACTCATGTTGTGGTGGAGTGGTTCAGCATTGTTTGGTTTCCTCAAGCTCTTCCTTGTCAGGCGTTCATCACTTGGCTAGCTTGTAGGAATAGGCTGGATACGGAAGATAGAATGAGACAGTGGGGTCAAACGCAGATTTGCCTGTTGTGTGGAGAGCCGGATGAGACTCGCGATCACCTCTTCTTTGCTTGCCCTTTCACCTATACCGTTTGGACAACATTGATGAATCCGTTTCTGTTAGGCCGCATAAATCCCGACTGGACTAGGACAGTTTCAAGTATCAGAAGCAACAGACTCTCTAAGTTGGACGCACAGCTAGTAAAGATGGCTTTCCAAGCCTCAATTTATTGGAGCTGGCGTGAAAGAAACTGACGTCGTCATCTTCATCCTCCACACTCTGCGCTGTATATTGCTCGGACTGTTCATCGCGAAATGCAGAACCAGCTTATTGCACTGCAGGTTGGAAGTGGAGAAGGAGTTACAAATGAAGGATTGAGCATATGGAATACCAAGGCAGTGCTGTCTTAACATCAGTGCATCAGTTTCAGCGTAAAGACAAGGAGGATCATAGCTTATGCTTTTGTCATGTTTCTTATGTTTCTTTTTTTCCAAACAAAAGTAGAGCATTCTTGTGCTCGGAAATCTTTTCATTGTTCTTATTTCTTTTGATCTCCTAGTTTAGGATAATGAGATTGTACAAAATATTTTTATTGTTATAAAGTTAATATTTCAGCAAAAAAAAATCATTTATTAAAACTAATGATTCAGCCATAAAATCATGGAAAATGTGACAGATAAACAAATTTACTTCTCAGATAATAATAGTATAGATACCAAATCCAAATGAGATATACACAAAACCAGGATTTTAGAGTTTGAATATATCTTTTGACCAAAAATAAAAAAAGAGTTTAAATATATAAATATATATATATATATATATATATATATATATTGGTAGTATAAGGTTAGATAAATTTTAGGCTCATTGTAAACTGCATATGTATCACAAAAATTATTAAGCATAACTTATTGTTCAAAGAAAATAGTAGAGTCCAAAAAAATAGAGATAGCAATATTTGGACTAAGAGAGAGTTGTCATTTATTCTTCAAACACTATATGATTTAAGTTTTGAAACTAATGAGAAAAATATCCAATTCATAGAGTTTTAGTACTACAGAAAAATTCATTTAAAGTGAATATAAACCACATATGATAATTTGTATGCCCCCATTTTATATTTTTCATAAATGCATAAGTACGTTATGGGAATTGAATAAAAAATACTAGACATGAGTTATTTACGACCATACACGTTTATTAAAACTCTATTTACACAAAGACACACAATCACCGTGTCGCAAATTTTTCATGCAAAATGTTATTATTTCCCCCAACTTTCTTAACGAGACATTATTATCTTTCTACAATATTTTTGTTGTGTAATATAAGTGAGGTAGTGTTTATATTTATATATTTTTTGTGTATAAAATAAAAGAGAAAGAGGGCCGATGCGAGTGAGAGAGAGATGATGTTAACTCTGACTTTTTCATTCATATATGAATTGATTAAATGAAAGAAGTGAACGTACATATTTATAGTAAAAGTAAGATTAATAAAATATATAAGTCAGTCACTTCCAGTAAGTCGTTTTAGATGAGGATGAAATAATCATATTATATTTGCATCTTCGTCTTCAACACTCCCCCTTGATTATTCATCCTTATATTACGTAGTGCATCGTTAACAATCTAGTCATGGAAAACTCTATTGGGACAAAAACCATGACAAAGAAAAAAGAGTACACTCTCATAATCTCCCTCTGAGAATAGTGGATATAGCTTTCTCGTCACAAGTCACGCAAATGCCGCATTCCGATACCGTAGACATGTTTTCGAAATATTGTAGCCAGAAGAGCCTTTGTGAACAAGTCAACCGGATTGTCTCATGACCGTACATACTCGATGTCCACTCCTTCATTTTTCTCGAGTTTTCGTATGTACGAGAAAAATCTTGGAGGGATGTGCTTTGTTCTGTCACTCTTAATGTAATCTTCTTTAAGTTGAGCGACACACGTCGCATTGTCTTCAAAGATTTTCGTTGGTTCTTTCTCGTTGACTATTCCGCTTGACTCTTGTATGTGGTGACTCATTGACCAAAGCTACACACATTCTCGACATGCTTCGTGAAACGCAATAGTTTCTGCATGATTCGAAGAAGTCGCAACCAGAGTTTGTTTCTGGGACCGCCAAGAGATCGCGGTTCCACCAATGGTAAAAACATAGCCGGTTTGCGATCGAGCCTTATGAGGATCTGATAAGTATCCTGCATCTGCAAAACCAACCATACCAAACTCGGGTTTTCTAAAATACATTAACCCTAAATCAACTGTACCTTGGAGGTAACGGAATACATGCTTTATTCCGTCCCAGTGCTTGCGAGTAGGAGCAGAACTATATCTTGCCAGGAGGTTAGTAGCAAATGCAATATCAGGTCTGGTACAGTTTGCAAGATATAAAAGTCCACCGATAGCACTCATATAAGGTACTTCAGGGTCTAATGTCTTCTCGCTATCTTCGTAGGGCCTAAAAGGATCTCTCTCAACATCGAGAGTTCTACCAACCATTGGAGTACTCAAAGGAGTCGCTTTATCCATATAAAAGCGTTTCAGTAACCTTTTTGTATAGTTTGATTGATGCACAAATATTCCTTCTCGGAGATGCTCTATCTGGAGCCCAAGACAAAACTTTGTCTTCCCGAGATCTTTCATATGAGTTCGAGCATCATCAACCTTCTTTTGAGTTCCAATTATGTTCAGGCATCTACATATACAACAATGATCACAAAACAAATGACGATTTCTCTATAAAAACGCATGGACATATCACATTATTCACATATCCTTTACTCAAAAGATATTCACTTAAGCAATTGTACCACATGTGTCCGAATTGCTTTAATCCGTAAAGTGATCGCTGTAATTTGACCGAACAAATCTCCCTGGATTTTTTTTTCAATGCCTTTGGCATTTTCATTCCCTCAGGGAGTTTTTCATATATATATCATTATCCAACGATCCATATAAATATGCAGTCACAACGTCCATGAGATGCATTTCAAGATTTTTAGACGCCGTTAGGCTCATCAAAAATTTAAACGTGATTGCATCCACTACCGGGGAATACGTTTCCTCAAAATTAATTTCCGGTCTCTGAGGAAAACCTTGGGCAACTAATCAGGCTTTATATCTTGTTACTTTTCTCACGAATACCCACTTATACCCAACTGGATTTGTATTCTCAGGCGTTATGACTATAGGTCCCAAGACGTGACTATAGGTCCAAAGATATTCCTTTTATTTAGGGAGAATAATTCAATTCGAATGGCCTTCTGCCACTCCTCCCAATCATGTCTTTTAACATTCCAAAATGGATCGGGATCATCATTTTCATGATCGATATCTTTGGACACAGAAAAGGAGAACATTCCATCAACATCTTTTATCTATTACTTTTCATAAAGGGCGTAGTTGATGGAAATATCATACTTTTTTGTTCCCTTCTCGTCATCTGGATCCATATCTTTATTTGGTTCTTCTTGAACCTTTTCATATATGCCTTCTTTTAGACATTTTTCAATATCAGGTTTTTGAACCTTTCCACTTATGTCTTCTTTCAGACATCTTTCAATATTAGGTTCTTTATTCATTTTGTTACCATCAGTTTGTTCTTCAGGAACATCAACTCTTGATAGAACAGTTTCAGCGGGTATATCATGTTGTATCTGTGAACACATTTGGTAACTGGTTTGCCAAATGATGCAAATGCACAATTTCCTGAATTTTCAGCTCTCTTTGATTCGTAGGGAGGCCAAAGTGTAACAACAACTGTGTACACCATGTAATCTCTTTAGGAATTTCTTTAATTCCTCCCCCTAACGCTGGAAATTCATCCTCTTTAAATGGCAATCGGAAAACTGTGCCGTAAATATATCACCAGTTACTGGTTCAAAATACCTTATATATGTTGCTTGTTCTAACTCTTCCAGAGTTTTATACATTCCCGAGAACATCATCAATTCTCCAAAGGCTACTAAAATATCAAGATGCAACTCAAGTCGTTTTTGTGTCCTGCCAGACATATCAATATACTGCATTTATTTTAAATTTTCTCCAATGACCTCGGAACAAGCCGTTTTTCATACCTCAAGGTCATCTTTCATTTCATTCTCTAGAGAAATATATACCTTGGACTTTTGATCCAAAAATCTCTCGTTTTTCTAACGAGCTTTATATCGAATTGATGGCCAATCAATTCAATCTACCCTCATACATAGAGGTAGATTCATAATCCTTATTTATATAGCGTTTTTTTCATTTTATTGTCGAAAATCTATTTTCTCTTTGGTTCCCTCTTTTTACCCATACTGATATGGTTAATCGAGATCTCTTTATCATTGATGATTTACTCATGTACCTGACTATTATATTAACCATATCAACGGTCTCATCATGAGATTCATCATCTATTCATATATTTGCTCTTTTTCGAGGACTCACTGGAACCAAAGTGGTCTATCACGTCTCCAGCGTGTTATAGACTCATATATCGTCCTTTTAGGACACATTTTCTTATTGGAGCATTTTCGGCTGGAATATGAGATATCATTATTTAATCAAAATGTCTGGCAGCCATTTTATAAATGGATTGTCCTACTTTTAATTGTAATCCATTTCACATATCTCATTCCATCAGCTTATCATATGCTTCTAGCAAACTTGCGAGCATATTTCTAAGTATCCATATACTTTATCCCTCTGGATTGTATATGTCTTTATTACATGCACAACTGCATGTTTACACCCGATCATGAGGATCATCTTACTTGAATTTACTTTATCAAAATTTTTCAATGTTCCACTCACTAGGATTCTTTAATTCTCCCCCTCGAGATGATGACACTCCATGTCTAAAATCTCGTACTGAATCCCACTCTAGAACCAATAACATATTCAATTTTCCCATTTTGGATGAATTATGTTTCAAATCCATTAGAGTGAGATCTTAATTTGGGGTCTGCTTAAAGAAATCAAATATAATGAACTTGTTTGATGATTAATCACCCATGATGGTTTCCTTTACTTTCTTTAAGACATGCTATATGAAAAACTTCTGGTTTTTCAACATTTCACAATTAATGTCGATAACATTATTGGAGATGACTATATATCAGTAAACTTCAGGTTTACCATTCATTTATAATTTTGCCATCTTTTTCTTATGCATGTCTTTTCATCATAAGCTCTTCTAGAGCCAATAGTAATTTTTATATTACTAGATACTATACTTATTTATTTTGAGAGAGGAGAAATATTTGTTACCTTTAGTAGTCATGTACGATGATCCAATATCTGCCAGGTATATTTATCTCCATCCTGAATCTCAAAATCTTATTCAGGAAGATAATTTTCATATCACATCGATATTTTATTTTCATTTTCATTTTCTGGACCAACCAGAAAATCTGAATCATCAAGATGAGTATTCAAGCTATGAAAAATGGTTCGGGCTCATAAGAGATGAAGTTTAATATACTGCCTTTCTCTTCTTTTTGATTTTCGATATAGATCGGCTAAATATTTGGCGTACGACAACTACGTATCCATTTTTTTTCTGGCCGTATCTATAGCAAACCTTTTATGTTTGCCTTCTATCACCCGACCACTTTCATTTTCGTGGAAGTTCTCATTATTCTCATAGGGACGGAATCTTCTTTCTCGTCCTCTTTCACGACCATATAGCGATTTTAACCGCATCTACACCCTCGTCTTTTTCTAGTAGGACCGACTTGATGGTTTAGTATCATGATTTCAGTTTTTTTTCAGTTTACTCGGAGGATTTACATCAACTCCGATCATTTCTTTCAAGGATTTAACTAGAAAAGATCTTCTAAATCTTTTCTCATGATACACCTCATCTTATAAACCATCATTGAAGTGGGTAAAATATCATGGTTTTTCTTTTTCTCATCCGATATCGTTTCAACTTATCGATGATTTCTCAAAGCTCATTTTCTCTCAGGTGCATCTTTGCACCCACTGCCCAAGTCTTGTAATTATTTATCGTAATATCAAGGGCATTTATGTTGAGCTTTGTCAAATTTGACATGATAATCGTATTCATAGAATAATAATATATAAAGACGGAAATTTAAATGCATAAATTAAAAGCATAAAATAAATGTATAAATTAAATTGTAGAAATTTAAAGAGCAATAAATAAAATTGGAGGCTTAGCCTACCACATAATCCGAGGAGTCTTACACTACCATATTGATCATTTTTCAAAGTCCAAAGAGACATGGTCTACCATTTTGACTTTTACTTATTTCAAGGTCCGAGGAGACTTAGTCTACCATTTTTGACATTTTCTTTTTATTCACGGAGGCAAAGTCTACCATGTGTTCTCTGATCGTGAAAACATAGCTTACCATAACGATCAGTCGGAAAGGCAGCGTCTATCATCCCGATAAATAGACGGAGAAGGTCTAGCCTCTCACTCCGAAATAATAATAAAATTTAAATAAATTAAATATATTGAAATACATAGATTTAAATATTACCTCGGCTGATTTAAGAACTCTCGAATTGATAAACCTCAGTTGGTCAGAAATTCGTGCTCATAACGTGTTGTGTAATATAGGTGAGGTAGTGTTTGTATTTATATATTTTGTGTGTATAAAATAAAAGAGAAAGAGGGTCGACGTGAGTGAGAGAGATGATGTTAACTCACTTTTTCATTCATGTATGAATTGATTAAATGAAAGAAGTGAACGTACATATTTATAGTAAAAGTAAAATTAATAAAATATATAAGTCGGTCACTGCCAGTCGGTCGTTTTAGATGAAGATGAAATAATCATATTATATTTGCATCTTTATCTTCAACAATTTTCAGTTTGTTACCATATTTTTTCTAAAGTTAAACTTACGATCCTAATCATGCTTCTTCCATCTCCATATTTTTTATCTTCGTCGATTACATTGAAATCCTAAAATTCAAAATTTATCTTTTCCTTACCACATCATTTTTACACAAATACATTTAACACTGGAGATTCTTTCTTCTGCAATTTTACTATCTTATCTATTAAAAAAAAGTACCATTTTTATCTACTACAAAATAGTCATACTAGAAATCTAGGTCCATATATTCAAATAATTTTTTTATTGTTTACATTAGTTTATTTAATGTATAACATTTCTAAATAATTATAAGGATATTAATAACAAATCCATTTTAACTATAAATTTAAATTTTAGTTTTAGGAATAACAAAATCTGTTGATAAAAAATCTAACAAAATCTTTTTAAAATTTTAAATATTCTTTTAATTAAGAGAAAAAGACAAAAATAGCACTAAATCAAGTTTTTGTTCCCAAACTAGCACTCAAAGTCAAAAGTCACAAAATAGCACTTAATGTTTTATCAAAAGTCACAAACTTAGGGTTTATAGTTAAAGGGTGGGGTTTAGGATTTAGGGTTTAGGG
>NC_027749.1:17377737-17398117 GCF_000695525.1 Brassica oleracea var. oleracea | reverse complement strand
TTAGAGTTGAGAAATGAGGTTTTGGGGATAAGATTTCAAATTTTGAAAAATAAAAAAATTAAAATTTTTAAAGGATAAACTTAGAAATGTGCTATTTTGGTCATTTTAGTTTTTGAGTGCTATTTTTGTGATATAAACTTAGAAAGGTGCTATTTTGGAGATTTGCCCTTTAATTAATGCACTGATTAATTTCGCAGTTAGTAGTATAATATTATTATAAATTAATTTTAATTAAATTTTTATTATAAACAAAATAATGAAATTATATGCTAATTTTATAAATTTTAGAAGTATATTCTACATTATATTAAAATAGAAGTAATTAATGAATTACATATTAAAATTATGTTTTTTGTGCAAACATATTAAAATTATGTTGAATTGGTAAACCAATATATTTTGAAAAATACTTTCATTAAGATAAATAAATAAAATATCATTCACCGTTTAAAGTAACTAAAATATCATTCTCCTTTTAAAATGATTAATATTCATAAATTATGTAATAATTTTTTAAAAAAATAAAATTGTTAACATATGTTAAATTTTAATATTTAGAACTATATATCATCTATTAAGTTATTTCTAAAATAACAGCAATATATTATCATAAATTATAATACACAAAATAATATAAAACTTTATATCTATAAATGAAATGTTACCCGCACGTGTAAATCTAGTAAACAATTAAACGGTAAGTCTACAAAATATAAAACATATATATTCACCTTTAAACCGATTTGGAAGATTTGATTTCGTTATTTGTTTATCCTCACTTCTTCCTTACCAATTTGATATTTGTTGTACTTGAATTCAAATTGTAGATCTCACTAAAATCAATGTACCTAATTTCTAACACATTCAACTGAAGAATGTAATCTCACTGAAATCATGTGTGCATTTTTTTTTCATTTTGCAGCTCACATTAAATATTTAAGAACAGCCATCCAATCCTCCGAGGGTTGTCTGCTACTGAGACTAGACATATAAGCATGTTTAATGGGGATTCTTAGGTTGAAGTTCTTAGCAAAATATAAGAACCTGTTTCTTAATTTTTAACTAAAAAAGCTAAAAACCCCCTTTAAACATGTTCTTGTATGTCTAGTCTCACTGGCGCTTTTATTCTTGACTTTCAAAAAAATATGCCCACCACATCTATAGAATCATCATCATACCATATATCATGCTCCTCCACCGCACACTATGCCTTAGTCCACTTGATTTTGTATTTTTTTCTTTTGAAATATCGAAACTTATCCACGAAAACCGATCCCAAATTTTATATCCACCAAAATCTATCCATCATTTATTATCTGTGAAACCGGTCTATAACCTTTTGTCCATGAAAAATTTGTTCACACCTGTATTTTCAATAATGGCAATGAGAATATCAAAAAAACAATTATCCACCCAAGACTATCAACCATATTCTTATACATCAAAAGCCATCTCTCAACCATATGTCCTCAAAGATCATGTCCACACACGACCGCTACAAATCAATATCTCACCAATCTGCATCTCCGACATACACAACATTAGTGTGAACATGATTTCTTATCCATGACATATAACTTATCAATCCTCAAAGTGTATATCTAACAACCAAGACAAAAAAAAATCAGACATATTTGTCTCCAAACTAACATGCAAAATTTACAACCATTGCATAAACTCTTCGTCTTGGAGATGTATTCAACGAAAAATAGGAATCTCTGAAGATAAAAATAGTAATCAGGATGGATGAAGTGAGTTGGCATGGAGAAAAAAGTTAGCATATCGAAGAATAATTGTAGTTTGTGAATGATATTTGATGTAGACGGAGAAAAATAGGATGACTACGAAAAAGTATAAGATTTAGGTCTAGGTTAAACACAGTCCCGCCAAATACATTATCTTGGATCTATTTTTTTTGTTCAATGGTAAAGATTTCTGGTCCACTTTTATATGTTTAATACTTGTTATAAAGCAATATTTTTACTCAAACCACAAATACAATAATTACTTCTTTTGTTAAAGACCAACTAAACAGTTTTACATATTAGAGGTATTTTCGTCAAAAAATATACTTAAACAAATCCAAAGTGATATACAAGTCTAAAGTGTGTTATTGTGTAAAAGATAACTTAAAAGTGTTATACTGTAATGCACTCTAGATAAATCGACTTTTCTCGTTAATTTGCCAAAATGATGTATGGAAAATATTAACCATTATTAGCATTTTCAACTTCTAGAATCATATTTTCACACTTTTAGAGAAATAAGGCCCCAGTTAAAGAACTTATAATATTTAAAGGCTTCTAATTTAGGAAGCCAATTAAACCTTATTATGGGAATGTTATTGCTATTTTTTATGGAAATTTGATATCTTGTGATTTTAATTATTTTAAATTTATCATTTTAGGTCATTATGATTGTTCTAGATTGTATTTTGGTGTATATATTGCATATGTTGGTTCATTTGCATTTGACAGGGTTTAAACTAAAATAATGTATGCATTTTCCTGTCATTTTGAAAATAACCAAAAGTTGGAGGACAAAATGTGCAAATTAGGGAAAGTTGGTTTGGATTGGATTGATCGATCCCGACTAACCGGATTGATCGATGCTCGATGTATGTTGCTTGAGGGACAATGCTTGGAGGTAGAAACCGTGTTGGTCTTGATATTGACAACGATGGACAAAGTTTGGATAGGAGGCGCCGCCCGGAGGAGTAAAACCGCGGCGATCCGAAGCCCAATCTCATAGGAGAACCCGCGAGTAACAACCGCGTAAGAAGAAATTATGGTGGCTCAGAGACAATCACACCTGCTCGACGCGGATTTGGAGAGGGCACGTCGTTAGAGGTCAGATTCAGACAGAAGAAACCGCAGGTGGAGGTTCGAGGTATGATTGAGGCGCAACGGTTTGGTGAAGATCGTAGAGCATGAGATGTGTTGGAGATGCCTTGCTCATGGATTCTTGTTTATCATTGATTCAAAGTTTCTGTTAGTTACTTGCCACTTAAAATTGAATCTTGTTACTTTATTTCATTTCATTACCACTTGTTTATTTAAATTAAGCTAATGTCTTGTATTCTTATTACACCAATACTTAGAATTAAACTTTATCCACATCAAAATGCATTCTTATTTGATGACAAATATGCCATCCACAAGTATATCCAAACATGCCAATGCATAAAATCGTAGAAAATATGATCTGCTTGGAGGGAACTGTGCTAACTTTAAATCGTTTTCTTTAAAATATAATTTAAGACTAACTTTTTTGTTGTTGATGTACATTTTAATGCCGTAAAAACCTCTTAGTAAGTTTGAGAAAATTTAATAATTTACTTCTAAAACAAGGATATTAATTTTATAGATATGTAGTAAAAATAAAATAAAATAAAATAAAAATTCTAACTTTTAAAAACCTGTACTAGATTTTGATCCGCGCTTTTTAAGCGCAGGTTTTTTGAATTATAAACAAAGTTAGAAATGAATTAATATTTTGAGACTGTTGTACATTATTATGTTACAAAATTTTATTATATCAAAGAATAGTTTTTTTTAAATTATATAATTTAAGAATTAGTTTATTTGAGATTTGTATATACATTATTATGTAACTTTTTCTTAGGCTTGAGCATTTTACCGAAGCTGAAAAATCAAACCAAAACCGACCCAAAATACAGATGCAGTTGAGGTCCGAGTCCATGGCAAAATACCTATCCATTATTTTTTTGGACATGAGGGTCTTTGTTTGAGTTCAGATCCTATCCGAGACCAGATCGGATATGTAAAGTACCAGAAATATTTTGTGTATATTAGGTATTTTTGGATATTTCGGATATGTTTTGGCATTACAAATAAGGTTTTTGGTTATAGTTTGGGGTTCAGGGTAAAATTAAAAAAAAATTAAAAAAAAAATTTGGGTCGGTAAAATTTTGGCTATTTTTATTTTCTTCGGTTAGATTACGGGTAAAATTTTGTATCTTTTGGGTAATTGAATATTTTAAGGTATTTGTTTGGCTTTTCGAGTATTTTTTTTGGCTTATGTATTTTTTCAATGTTTTCGGATACTTCGAGTCTTTTTGGATCCTAAATACCTGAACCAATTTAGACCTGTTATGTTTCAAAAAATTATATTTTTTTACAGATATTTGAATTATGAACCCGAACCAAGCCACACCTGAAAAGAATCGACCCTAATCCGAAAAAAAAAAAGAATTTCAAATACCTAGTTATGTTCAAATGTCTAGGACCGGAGCACCCGGATCCGGAAACCCGATTGCCCATGTTTACTCTCTCTTATTATATTTTATCTGCATTTATAAGAGTAAAATTTGTTATGTTGGCGAGATTTAAGATTTTTTTATAAATGTATTACATGAATGAGGTGAATAATTTTTTATTTTTTTGGATCCGGTTTTAGTATCTACAAAAGCATAATCGTTTTTAGCAGTATAGATAAGTGATAAACATTTTAGTATCTAGATAAGTATATTCGTTTTTAAAAATATGAATCACGTGAGTTTAGTCAAATTTAGCATAATATCTAAACTAATTATATTTCCAAAATCATGTATCATACTAATTCAAAATTCTAGTCTGTGACACCTTAATAAGTCATCATATAAATCTTAATAGGTTAGTTTAAGGATTTATCACTAAAATATTGGTCTATAGATTGAGTTATAGGGTTTGGTTTAGGATAATTAGCCATATGGACGAAAAATATCTTAATGTGTACATATGCTATGATATATGAAATACATGGTTCCGTAAATAGGTTGATGCTCTTATAAATTGATGAAAGAGATCTAGATTGGCAGATACATGACTACTTAGAAATTTATTGGGTGAAAACGGTCACATTTTTATTATAAGACTAATGAGAAAGGTTTAGCGATTGGTCCTGTTTCTAATTATATGGTATAATGTAATGTTTTTAATTTACCGAATGATGTTGTATAATAAATAAGGGGATTGACTAAACCACTAAATTTGATATGTATCTAATGTTACCTTGTATTATTAAGAAAACTAGGTGTTTTCCTGCACCATGTGCAGTAAGAATTTTTTTAAATCTAACTTATATTTAAAAATAAATTTCATTAAATATTATAGATTTTACTATTTTCTTAGATTAGATATTTAAATTTTTACAAAATTGTAAAAAAAATTGAAAGCTTTAGTAATACAAATTGTATAATTATACAAAAATAATAATATTTCCAAATTTGAAACGTTATATATGAATATATTTATTTTATAGATGATGTATGAGCTATTACCATATTTAAGAAAAGTTTACCAAAAAGAAATATCAATATTAAATGTAATATATGAATTATTACCATATTCTAATAAGTTTGCCAAAAATATAAATCAACATTAAATGAAATTCTCCATGTCATATTTTTCTTGAAGCCATGTCATCAATTTCAGTAGCCATGTCATATTTGTTTTGTAAAATTGATTGTAGAGAGGACATATGGCAAAATCACTTCGCAAATATAGTCTAGGGATATTAGGTAAGACCAAAAAATAATTAGCTAATTAATGGGTCAAACAACCTTATTTAAGTAGATTTTTAAGACTTTTTCTCATTTAATAGTATAGATATAAGTTGAAAGATTACCATTAGCCCTATAAAAAGAAGTTAAATAGATTTAGTGTTTTAGAAAGAAAAAAAAAAGTTATAGTTGAAAAAAATTCTAATCACTTGCTGTTATGAACTATTATGTGGAGGATTTTTAACGTTAAAACCCATCAACTATGTTTGTTTTGGGTAAAAATCCTCAAACTAAGTATTTAACGTAAAAGCCCCCAAACTAACTTTATTTAATGAAATAAACCCTAACAGGTCATAATTACCAATACCACCGGTAAATTTTTAGTTTAGGGGTTTCTACATTAAGTAAACATAGTTGAGGGGTTTTACCATTAAAAATAAAAAAAAAATCAATTTTATAATATTATCTAAAAATTAGTAACTTAAATTTTCAAAATTAGCATTTTTAATTTTTTTTTTGTAAATATATGAGTTTGATGTGTTTTAACATCAACATTATATATGTATAAATTAAAAATGTAAAAACCGAGAAAATATAAAAAAAAATTATATAAAGAATTTAGACACAGTAAGACTTTCTTCCCTAACTTCCGGATCAGACATATTCCAAGAGCATAAAATACTATGGCGGACAAGCTTGCAAGTGGTGCGAGGAGTTCTCCTTCAGCTATGTTATATGTCGATTCAATACTTTCGGTTTGGCTTTCTGAATCGCGCGGTCCAATTATTTAGTTCTCGCTTATGTTGTCAAAAAAATTACTAATTTTTAAATAATATTATAAAATTTTGATTTTTTTTAAAAAAAAGTTTAATGGTAAAACCCCTCAACTATGTTTACTTAATGTAGAAACCCCTAAATTAAAGATTTACCGGTAGAAATGGTAATTATGACCTATTAGGGTTTAATTCATTAAATAACGTTAGTTTGAGGGTTTTTTCATTAAATACTTAGTTTGGGGGTTTTTACCCAAAACAAACTTAGTCGAGGGGTTTTAACGTTAAAAATCCTTATGTGGATGTCCATTAGGTCTATAAACTCATATTCTAGAAGATTCTGAAACTCTAATGTTGTATCCCTATATATTGTATTGTGACCTATGGAATAATAAGATTAACCTACTTCTTTTTTCTCTATGTTCACAACACCTTATCAGCACGAAACCCTAGCCGTATGAGAAAACCCAAAATATACGAAACACTAGCTTGGTCGAGTAAGAAAACCCTAATCGATATTGAGTTCTCCGACCAATCTAACATCACTTTATTACCTTCGAGCTTTCTAAATTATGAGGTTATCGGTCAACGGAGTTTGCGATCTCTCATGATCTATTCATCTCCACGCCGACATAAGTATTCATGTCTTATATCTATTGTCTTATGTTTCAGTCTTTTACGTGACATATAGTAATGAAAACAAAATATATTGAATCTTGTAATTAATATATTTGTGATGCATGATAGGTTGATTTATTGATGTGTTGTCATGATCTCAATTGTTCTAATGTTTCATTATTGGTTCGATCTATATGTTCAATGTGGCTATTGATTATTGTTTTATAGTTGAGTTAGTGACGAATCGTTGATTTGTTTGATTCTGTATATTATAATTTAATGGACTGGTTTAATATTCCTGATCTGTTTTTCTTTGAGGAAAAGTTAAATCAGCCGTTTTCTTCTTCGTGACCAAAATCCTCGATATCAGTCGAGATAAGTAACTCATGCTTTACACCTATCATTTTATGATTTGATCTTAAACATGCTATGAATCGATAATTAATTGATTAGATTTGTAATAGTATCTGTTCATTATAAGATTTCGTAAAGCATGACTATCTTGTAATTAATATATTTATGGTTTATATCGTGAAATTATTCATATGTGCTATAGTGCTTCAGTATAATTCAGTCTCTTTGTTTGATACATTTATAATTATTGATTTGTAGCAAGGTTTAACGGCAGACGTTGTTTTATTTGGCCTGGTATAATATGCTAGTTTAATATAACTGGATGATAACCCGCACGGAGTGAATTTTTATAATAATATTTTTTTATTAAATGATTTTCACATTTTCCAACACTACAATCTTTATCGATTATAAAATGACGAATACAAAATGTTGGTCTGTTAAATATATCATCGTTGTTGAAGAGTTAACATGTTACATCTCATTTTAATTATTTTTAAGACTTCATATGTATAAAAAAAATAAGTTATGCGGCTCACACAAATCACCAAAACCAAATAGACAACATCGATTGTATAATGACGAAAGGGGATTAGGTTTTCTACTCTCGATTTTTTTACTATTGACTCTCCATAAGTGATTTCATTTTCTACCTCTATAAAATTGTGTTTTCATTCTCGTCTTTGTTTCATTGATATGAGTTAAGTTTCTTTTTTTAATTTCTTCTAAGAATTCGGTGAATTACATATGTGTCAACTTAAAAATATGGACATCTGTAAAGATTAGTTTCAATACATATCTCATAATCAAAATTTTGAAAAAAAATCACCGGGAAACTATATTAACAGGTTAGTGTTCAAATGTAATATATCAAGCTGTTATAGAATATAAGTGCAGACTCGAAATATAAATGTACTAGGATAAGACCTGCGCCTTGCGCATGGTAAATTTATATGAAAATTATTTAAGAAATATCGTATAGAAAATAAAATTTATATTATTGATCGAATTAATATTTTTGGCCCTTAAACAATTTTTTAAAAACTTTTTTTTGTTAATTACATAATTTGTTTACTAATGAACTGATCCAATTTTTTAAAATATTTGAGGTCAAAAAATTATTTATCGAATAAAAACCTAACGTTTAGGCCGAAGAATCTCATGCCTACTATTTGGTTACAATGAAACTATGTCAGCTCGGTTTTATATCATGATTTAGCAATTTAAAAGTTAATTATGGTTATGATAAGTTTACGTTCACGTGTCAATCCTATCTATCTTCGATATTTCTTTTTTTTGTCATTTTGGTTATTGCTCGATATAAATATTGATTTTTGAGTTTATTCTCATTTCTTTCTTTTATTTTGGCTTGAGATTTACAAAATGTTTAAGATTCAAAATTATTAAAGAGATATATACTTAGGTTAAGATCTGCAGAGTAAATATTTTATATTTATTACTTATTTTATATTTTTCTGCATATTATGAAATAATAAAATAATAATTATATATTAAATATTAAATAACTAAGAAATCGGTTACTATTATGTAATAAATCAGCTTGCGCATATAATTCAAATGACCGCTTTTGTTTATTCGCAATCATTTTAGGATAAATAAATCAAAACAATCAATCTTATCTATCGTATATGATATATAATTAAATTTAAACGATATGAAGTATATATATATTAACATAAACACCTATTAAAATAAAATTATTTATTTATATGATTTTATTATCATTGTATATTGTTATAGAAAAAAATTTAAACACACAAAAGTTTATGTAAAATTTTTAACAGTTTTAGTAATTTGTACTTGTTTTGAAAATTTTAAAATACAACATGTACAAAAAAATTTAAATTTTTAATATATGATTAATGTAATTGTGTAATTTATTTTAATAATAAAGAATAAAACAAAAATGAGAGAAAAAATACAGATTATTAACAAATCTTCATTATTTAAAATCATTAATTACTATATATATATATCATAATCACATTAGGTAATTCTGTAGGTTTTATAAAAGGAAATAATATATAATAAATTTCAATTTGATAAATGAATGGTCCATAATAAACATACTATATAATATAACATTTCCTACCAATTTAATTTTGGACTAACAAAATTCTCAATTGATTTTCAAGCCGCCACGTAAACAAATTAATATTCCAATTATGTGACAACTTAGCATGACACTTTTTTAATTAGTACAAACTACATGTTCTAAACTTTTTAAATGTTTCTCTAGTAATATATAGGGAATGTTAAACCATTGATTATTAATTTTTAACATAATAAATTTAACAGTTTTAGTAATTTTGTCATTTTTAAAAATTCAAAATATAACATATACGAAAAAATCTATATTTTAGTTTTATAGCAAATTTGATTGTTTAATTTATTTTAATAATATAAAATTAAACAAAAACGATGGATGAGATATAAATTGTTATCAAATATTTATTATTTAAATAATTAATTGTTATATATATATTAGTCATATTTGGTAATTCCGTAGCTTTTATTTATGGAAAGAAAAGAAAATAGTAATTGTACACTTTAATTAATTTTATGATTAGTTAAATGAGAAGTATAATATGTACTTAATTGGACCAACATATTTTCTAAGAATTCTGAATTTCATTCCGGTGACGACACGTGGCTACACTTAAAGGTTGTAATGTTTCACAATTAATATATATAAGAGATTCATCATATAGTTAATCTTTATGGAATTTACGTTTGCATATGCTTAAATTTTTTATCTAGAAAAATATTGGTTGAACTGATTTGATTAAAATTTGATGGTTTAAGTTTACCAAACTTGCTGGTACATCATGCATATGTTTACGTCCAGACTTTAGGTTTTAATGTAGTTTAGTATTTTATGAGTTAGTATCGTTGCAGAAAAATTAACATCACATGCTTTAAAGAGTGTTTTGTTATTGCCTATCTATTTTAAAGAGTGATTTAGTATCTGTAACAATTTGATCATTAGTAATATCAGTCTGCAACAGTTTGATGTTAATATTGATGTTAACTAACACAGTAGCCATGTTTCATGAGCAAAATGCTGAATTGTATATTCTTTATGAAAGACGAGATATTGTATGAGATTCGGCTGAGGATTATGAACGATGTCCAACGTTTCCTCAATGTCATATCTCCTTTCTCTGTTCCACTTCTCCATTATCGAGATAAGTTACCTATCATGATTAGTCTGGATTTATAGTCAACTAATGTTTTATTAGATAAATTAAGTTGAATTTGTGCATGTCATCTAATTTTTATTTGAATGCTTAATTGAAAACTAGTTGACGTAGAGATGATTAATAGCATAATAATAAAAATCTAGTGATTGAGAAAATTACTATAGGAATATTATTTATTTCCTAATATAATAAAAACGTTTAAAATAATACATTCTCTATAATTTGAAATATTTTTGATTATTATATTTCATTATCATTATATATATGAGAGCTTTAAGTTTAAGACTTGACCGTATAAGTTTTGGAAAACAATCTAAAGAAAGATATTAATCATATTATCACCTGAATGTGATTACCTAAAATTCATTATGTATTTTGCATCTAAAGATTACGAGACATGAAGTCCGTAATAATTTTCAACTATGTTAGATGTTAAGTTTAAAAGTTAAATTTCTGGAAGAAATTTTTAATGATGCATATATATTTGAAAATATATTTTTCACATAAGTAATGTTGTCTAGTAGACACACGATTAGAAAAAAAAAGAGATTAAAGAAGTTTATAACTATATTTTGTCTCCTTGAGACCAAGAAAAAAACAATGAGCTATTGATATATTGATAAATCGCGTCTAGTTGATTATGATCATTCTCTTGAAGAGAATCTGACATTTTATATTGAGAAAGAAAATCAACATTGGTCAAGAAAGTGGACATAAAAGTGGTTGTAGACGTAAATGTGGATATAAATAAGTTCAAGATCTAAAGAGTTTCTTTTTAGAACTCATACTCTCACTTGAAGTTGAGAAAATAAAGATGGTAATAAAGAAGAGATATAATTCGTTCATCTAAAGATGAAAGAAATTTATTGTGAGTACAATGTCTTGTAGTATCAAGATTATTGGAAGCTCTAGAGGAGCATATACATGCTTGCCTATGGGAATGAAACTTAAAATCATTAGTGCGTTATACTTTCCTAAGTCTCAATGGTCAAAATGATCTAAGATATAACATATGTCATTAAGTTCGATATGTCGTTGATTCTAAAGTGGGATTCAGTTCCAGATATATGAACTTGGAGTGTCATTATCTCGAGGGAGAGAATTACAGAATCCCACAACCCTAGTAAGTGGAACATCCAGAAGTATGTTCACACTGGAAATAGACTTAATGAGTCATTTATAAAATAAAACCACTGGATTTATAATCTACTAATGTTGAGACAATTAAGTAAATGGAAATGTTGAATACCTTCGAACAGAAGTATTACGCAAGACACTATTGTATTGTTCTACACAATGATTAAAAAATAGAGATAAATCTAATAGTAAACTAGAAGTTTACCGAAAGTGTAATGTTTGGCAAACTGGTTATGACATCCCAGTTTAGTAATGATGCGAAAGATAATCATATATACACTCGTTGAAGATCCAGAGGATTCTTACGAATGATCTGCTATATGTTGCTTGCTTAGAAGGCAATATAAGAATACAGTTTCTACCAGTCAAATAGATCTAGAATCTATTTATACAAGGAGGTTTTGTGGGCTTGATCACCCACTGGTGGACTGATCATCCACCATATGTTTATAATTAATGCATCGATAAGAGTATTGCATGTATCCTTGTCATAGATCCGCAACATGATGTTTGTGAGACTAATTGGTAATATAGGTGAAATAACAAGCCTTTGATGATTATTTTATGCATGTGTGGATACATGATGAACATCTTGTAGCTAATGTTCATATTTAAGATGCAGCAGCATTGATTCGCATAATGCCAAATAGTAATTAAAAACTCTCCCCAATAAATTGGTTTTGGGTCAGGAACCAAAGATTCTCATCTAGAAAAGTTGTAGTTGCTCCACCACACTATAAAAGATGGGACCTCAAAGGAGGTTATGAATATGTTGGATATAATCTCCGTTAATATAATATTTATTTAAAGCCTCAAAAGTTAGTCTATCCAACATTAAGGAGAGAAAATAAACAGCTGGAGAATGAATGATTTGAAATAAATTATCATTTATCCTCGGACTAAATAGCTTGAATAAAAGTCCAAAATGAATGTATAAAGATAATTTTATTATAAAGATTAACATATGAGTTGTCAGACTCATTTACTGACCATAAGAAAGTGATTAAGTCACAAGTACCAGCTGTAGATGCTCTAATTAAAATGGATGTCCCAGAATGCCAGTATCAAACTGCTAATAAGTCTAAAGAGCGCTTGAAGCGTGAAAGACCTATTGGTTCCAAATAAAAAATCCTCGGAAACGAAAAGGAGCATGAATGAGAATGGCAGAATCGAGGAATGAAATATTAAGAATCTCGAAAAGAGATAGAAAACATGACAAGAAAGAATTCAGGTACCTGAGAATAAAAACAAAAAAAAATCTCAAATAGTTATGTCATGTTTGGAACAATATTGAGCTGATATCAAATCGACGTCGTAAATACTTATGCATGCAATGAAACAGTTGATGAGAATGAGGATCATGAATCATCTATTGAAAAGTGCACACAATGTGATAAATGACTGAAAAGAAAAAAAACAATAGATGCAAAGTTTAAATCTCTTTGAAAGAGAATAGTATTCAGACCGGTAGTCCGTACACCTAATGGTGTAAAACCAATGGCATATAAACAGGTCTTTATATGAAAAATAGATGTGATAACAAAATCATGAGATGTGATGAAATAATTGCACAAGGATTATCACAAACACCTATAATTGATTATAAAGAAACACATCATCATGTGGTGGAAGCATCAACTTTCAAGTTTCTTTAGTCTGACAAAAATTAAAAGCCAAAGGAAATGACAATTATGTCAATGATCCAAAATAATATAAACTGCAAGTAATGGTAAACCCCATAAGAATTTGGACTGCTAGAAGCAGTAACTGCTAGTTCTCGAGAACATTTTTGCGTGAGTATATTCAGCATATAAATGAAATAATTCTTGATCATGAAGTACCATAATATTGGAAATTTACTGATATATTTCATGATTGAAAGATGTGATTTCATATGACAAGAAGGATAGTCATAAGTGTAACTTTTACGAGAAGCAAAATGATAACTCGTATGTATAAGTAATAATGTGAAGGTTTAGAAGATTGTCAATAAAATGAAATTTAGATACAGAGTCCTAATAGACCAAGATATGATATTTTGTGTGAAAGAGATACTACAGACCATAAATCCAATGGTCTAAAAGATTATATGACAATCAAACGAGCTTATTCACTAAGGATATGCTTATAGCAATTCCTAAAAGGATGATATATATGATGAGAATACATCTCCCAAAGATGATGCTTCTAGGGGGAGAATATGATGATGTGCATGGTTGTACTCTTTTTCCTTATCATAGTTTTGTCCCATTGGATTTTCTATGTAAAAGTTTTAACGAGGCAACAAAGAATATGTAAATGATAGATACCTTGAGAGGAATGTTATCACTTAAGTGATAAAGATATATCAATCTTCTAATGTATATTTGAGACTAAGAGAAGGAGAAGAGAATGATCAAGGTCAATTATACTTGAAGAAGAATAAGAGATGAACGCATTCCATTCGTGTAACATAATCAAAGGTCGAAACTTTTCCAATCAAAGGAGACCTTCTAGATGGAATTAAAATATGAAATTGGTGTCCAGAGAAAGATATTTGAGTCTATTTTCATCTCCAATTTGAATCAAGTCATTCTCCATGATAGAACTCGAGATATGGCTGTTTTCGTGGGACATGTACAAGCTGTCTCAAAATACCTAATATCTTATGATATTCAAAATACCGCTCGATATTTCCATCTTAATAGAGCCAGATCGGATCCTAAAGTTAGACATGGATGTTAGCTTCGATTTCCAAGTGGTTTGAAGTAATTTTGTCCTACGGTCACCAAGATATTCAAGTTTTAGTGAGGAGTGTCAAATCTGTCAAGAGAAATAAACCGGTACAACCCCAAAAAGAAGGAGTTAATTCATCACATTGGATTGTGTCCTATCAGATATCTCAAGTTATGTTCTCATCAAGGGGAGTAAATGCGCGATGCACTCTTTTTGTCTTCACCATGGTTTTCCTGGTAAGGTTTTTAATGAGGCAGCATCTTATGCGATTTAGAACATATTTTTTAATGTACATCCAAGGGGAAGTGTTATGAACTATTATGTGGATGTCCATTAGGCTTATAAGCGCATGTTCTAGAGGATTCTGAAATCCTAATGTTCTATCCCTATATATTTAAATTCACCTCACTTCTTTACACCAATCAAACTGCCACTTAGGATTAATTAAAAAAATGTACTAAAATTAAAGAAAAGAAAAAGAAATATAGCTTGAAAAAAAAAAGAAACTAACGCCGTCCATAGGCTTTTTCTTGTTAATCGCTTACACAGAAAATAATACAAGGGTTTGTCAAGTTCTGAATCTCCAATCTATCCTTTCAAATCTTATTTCAGTTTCAGCTTCTCCAAGCCAAAATCAAACCATGTTCATCCATGGATTTTCTTCTTCTTCCTGCTATTTGAACATCATCGCAAGCTTGAACCAAAACTGATTTTGTACTTGAGAAAGTATCAAACAAGAGGAAGAAGAAGATGGAAAAGAAGAGCATTGAGTTAAAAAATAAGTTTTTTTTTTTGGAATTGAACCTTTGATTAAATCTACAAACGAATTGGATCTAAGAAGAAGTGCCCAGGAAGAGAACAAAGAAGAGTATCAGAGAACAAGCTACAAAGGAGAGTAGCAAAGAACAAGTTACAAAGAAAGAAGAAGAAGAGCCTTGAGCCGCAAGAAACAGAAGAGTGAAGAAGAAGCGTGAGTGTGAGTGTGAGAACAAAAACTGAGACTGAGTGAGTGAACTAGAGAAAAAAATATGATGGAGAAGCAAACGAGAGTAGTTGAGTCGAGTGGAGAGGTCATTGTTGTCTCTCCAAAAAAAAATGCTAATTTCCTGAGAGGTCAGCCTGATCTCTTGAAGAAGAAGCAGGCCGAGACTTGCATTGCGAGGTTTAAGAAAAGAAAAAGAAGAGCAGCCAGAGCTAAAGCTGAAGTAGAGGAATGCTTGCAACGTTTATAAATCTGAATATCACTCAGTAATCATCACCCTCTCTTCTTTGTAGCCTCTCTAAGCTTAATCTTCTGTAATAAAACTTGTGGTTATATAAAAATAGTTATTAACTATTAAACTATACATAAACTTGTAAACTATAGTGTTGTTCTCACCTAAACTTGTAAACTATAATGTAAACCATACATAAACTTCTAAACTATAGTGTTGTCTGTGGAGAATCATTTGTTGCTTCTCGGCCTTGTCTTTTGAAATTACATAGACGTCACGATCTCGGACTTTAGTTTCTTCAGAGTTATTAGCTTGTGAAGCTTCCATTTTGTTGCCTGAGATAGTTCTCCCAAGATCGCCAAGGTCAAGCTTATCTTTGTTCTGAAGTGTAAAAGAAAGTGTAAGACGTGACCGTATTACAACAAGAGACAAATCATACTTTCATTATGATAATGAATAAAGACACGAACTCTGCTGCATATGGTATTTCGATCTAATGAGATCATGATGTCTGATTAATTAACCTTTGGACTTGTTAATTATTTGAACCCAAACTGACATTGTGTGTGCTTTGCTAAAGGTTCAGCAGACACATTAAAGCTGAATATAACCTTGAGTTTTTGAAAAATAATTTAAGATGTCCCCCATGACAAGCTAAGCAATAGAATGACAAGCTAAGCAATAGAATGTCCTAATAATAACTTTGATTCATTCACTGGAACCCCACTAAACGCACCTAATATGATAACGTGTATGGCTTCATCAAAACTATTTTCTTTCCATAGTTTTTAGTTATTGCCAGAACAATTGTGACTTCAATGGTGTGGCAATAATCATTAGTCATCGATTTTTTTGTCACCATCAAAATAAAGCAACAAAAGCAAAACATAACCTAATTGACTCAATCTCCCTATTGCTATGTTCATACATAAACGTGATAATCAGAAGATCTAAAAGAAAATCAAATATGACCATACATAGACATGATTAAAGATCTAATAACTCTAAGCTTATAACTATATGATCAAGAGATATATATAACAAACAATGATTAAACTTGAGGCTAAATATGTTGATTGAGTGATGATGTAGCTCGAACCTGTAAGTTAGGTGAAGAATTATTTGGGAGTGTCTGCGATGAAGAAGAAGAAGCCAATTGATGAAGAAGAAGAAATCAGATCAAAACTGTTAACGCGACGTCACACGTTAATTACTTTTTCTTCTAGTTTTTTATTTTTTAAAAATTTAATAGTTTTTTTAACTAATCTTAGGTAGCAGTTTGATTAGTGTAAAGAAGTCACATGAATTTAAAGGTTCATCCTAGACCCAAGTTTTGTTTCTTATATATCATATTGTGACATATGGAATAATAAAACTAACTTATTTCTTCTTTCTCTCTGTTCATAAAATGTGGAGTTATTCAGTGTTGTCAAGATTTTTTAATTATTAAGATACTCTTACAATTCTTTTATCAAAATGTATTAATACTTATACAATAATTTGTTGCCTTTTATAACCTAAATTAATGTGAAAAATTAATTATAATATTTCAAACACGATTGTACTGATGATATCTATAGACATGTCAATTAGGGCCGAAGCCCGTAGTCCGAGCCCGCCCAGCCCTAAAAATTACCGGGCTTGGGCTTAGCTTTATAAGCCCAAAAAAAATTGGGCCTTTCGGGCTAGGCCCATTTGGGCTTTGGGTATTTTGGGCTTAAGCCCGTTTGGGCTAGGGCCGGCCCGAAAACCCGAAATTTATATTTTAGCGTAAATATTACTCTTCTTTCTTGTAATCGAAACTATTATTAGTATTGATATATTATTTAAATATTTTTATCCAAACTCTAATAAAGCAAATATAAAAGTTGTTAATGCACTTTATTGTTTCATCATTAAAAGTGTTACATTTTAATTTTTACAAAAGTACCTTCTTCTTTCATGTACAACATGTTTTTATTTTCAAAATACAAAGTATGAAACGTTTGACCATGTTTATCATAAATTTTGTTCTCTTATATTTTTTGTTTTAATTGATATTTGATTATTTAAATCTTATTAAATTTGTTTGTGTATAAAATGTTTTTAAAGCATACGAAAAAATAAAAACTTTGTGATAGAGAAGAAAATTTTAAACTCACTTTATATATTTTTTATTTTTTAAAAATGAAACTCTTTTTTTTAATGAAAATTCACATGTATTAAAACGATGGAAGTGAATTATTTTTCGAAAAGCCCACAAAAGCCCGAAAAGCCCTATAGCCCTATAATGGCCGGGCTGGGCTTTGAATTCTAGGCCCAAATTATTTTCGGGCCGGGCCGGGCCGGGCTCAAATATTTACGGGCTTAGCGGGTTTGGACCGGGCCGGGCCGGGCCGGCCCGAATTGACACCCCTATTATAGGTTGTTAATATATTCAAAAAATCTTGTCAAATGTTTAAATTTATGTATATGAGATTATCTAGGTCATATATAAGCGCAATTTGAACGTTATTTTATTGAAAGAATGATTGTGTCCCGATTGAAAGTCGAATATCGTGTGATTTGGGATCGAGAAGAAACAATTCTTCGGTCTAGAGAGAACATAAAGTAAATAAAGAGAGGACTTGGTAAATTGCTTGTTGGTTAATAATACGAAGGAAAAGTTCAAAAAGATTAAAAGATTCAAGATTGTAGATGCTTCTTGAAATTAACAAATAGGAATCACAATTAAAAGATGCTAGGTATGGTAGATTTTAGTGTGGTGCATTGTAACATCGTTTCAAAAACATAACAAAAAAAAAAAATAAGCCGTAACAAAAGACACGCGCCTTGGAATCGCAAAGATAAAAGTGTGCGGCATCCATGGAGTCAGCGGCGGCGGAAACTCACGACTTACCGTCGATCCCGCACCTCGTTTGCGAGCCGAGATCATAAACTCCGACAAGATGTAAGTCTAGAAGGAATAGCACGTCACCAAGAATCAAACTACGATGCCTGAGGGTCGCGGCATTTCCCACCATCTACTGTGCCAGCTCTTCCAAGAAAGACGGCGAACTCACCGCCATAATTTCCCGTTCCGCCGCATCAAATATGGTGAGGTGTGCGACGCTCCAGCATTGTAACCTGATTCGTGTTGATGTGCAATTCCTCGTGGACCTTCATTTTGTCGGAGTTGATGATCTCGGCTAGAAAACGAGAGGTGAGATCGACGAATCGTCTTGCTTTCTCCGCGGCATGTGGCTCCCAAGATGTGACGAGTTTATCTAGGCCGTGCGTAGGGGTACAGGTTGGTACGTCGTCCGTTGAAAATGGAGAAGAAAATGTGAGGGGAGAAAGACGAGGGTAATCTTGCCGTCGCCATGAGGCGATCGGAGATTGGTGGGAAATTATATTAGGAGGAGTAGATATATATACAACTCCATGGAAAATCAATTTCGTTAGACGGCAAATATACTACATTATTAGGTTAGGTGAGACATTTGTAAGAAAAAAGACACAACGGTTGAGATCGTTTCTTAAGAGATAAGCAACGGTTGAGATAATCAAAACTGCTGTTAGATGACTCAACTTTGTGAGTGGTCAGCAATGGTGGAGAAGTAACGGTCGAGATCATTTCTTGGAGATTAGGTTAGGATGTCATGCGATCTAGTGAGGGCATTGACTTTGTGACCAATCAGACATGCAAAGACTACGTGTCATGATCATGTTGGTGCTGATGTGACAAGAGGACTTGAGAAGAGTCATGACGCCCCCACTTGTTCAACTTTGTCGGTGGGCAGAGGAAAATGGATAAAGAAAGACTCCATCAGAGACGACTTGTAAGCATTCTCTGGTGTGAATTAGAGGGTGCAGCTTTAGTGGTTCTTCTCCCTCTTAACTTTATGAATTTAACAATTACATATTGTTATAGAAGTGTTTGTTTCCAAAATAATTTTTGGTCATTTTCCATTATGAGGGACCATAATCACCAACATTATGTAATATTTAGTGACAACTAATCAACTATGGGCACGTTTGGCTACTTTATTTATCACCTGACGTGTTTATTGGTTAGAGCATCTCCAAAAGAAACTCTATAACTCCAAATATAGAGTTTTTTGCTCTCCAAAAAGAAACTTCAAAATTTCAAATTTGAAGTTTTGAAGAGTGAAACTCCAAATATAGAGTTTCACTTTTTAAAACTTCAAATTTGAAGTTTCATCTTTTTATTTGCATTTTGGTCCTTACAATTATACATCATATTTATAATTCTTAAATATTTTTTTGTTTATTGTTTTAATCCTTAAAACTTTTATATCTCATAAATATTCAAATTTGTTTTATAAATTTAAGTTTTACAGATGAAATTAAATAAAAAAATTTAAAACAAGATTTATAATATTTTAAAACAAGAATTAAACAACAAGAATATTACAAAAAACCATAATAAAAACTTATTAAAAAGACACATGAAGACATAATTATTACTCGAGTTTAAATATTATAACAACACTAATAGTCTCGTAAATTTGCTCCAGAACCTCTCAAATCTCCAAAATATTGCCCAAACAAATTTTGTGTAACCGAAGATGATTGTTGTTGTTGCTCTTGGCGCCTTTTTCGTACGATTCTTTCTTGTTCAGATCGAATGTATTCACGAATATTAACATCATCGATAAAACCTAAGTTTTTTAGCAATATTTTATTTTCCTCTTTTACTTCTTTAAAAGCTAAATTTTTTGCTTCATTTTGCAGTCGTAATTCAATCATCCCATGACCTTTTTCCATGCTTGTTGTACTTTCGTTTAAAAGATCAAGGATTTTTTCGTTTGATGATATCAAACTATCAGCGGGTATATTATGAGGATATCCGATATCAAA
>NC_027749.1:17368228-17377656 GCF_000695525.1 Brassica oleracea var. oleracea | reverse complement strand
ATTACGGAAATAATTTTATGGAATAATGTCTATTTTGCTTGCAGTTTAATATTTAATTATGTACTTTTATTTATAATTTTATATTTTAGTGTAAGATTTTTTTAATTAATATTTCTGTAATATTTATATATATGTACTAGTTATTTATAGAAGTTTTATGAATTTACATCAACTATGATAAATATAAAGACCATAGTGTAAATATAAATAATTTGGAAGTTAGGTTTGAAGTTTTACTTTTGGAGAAGAACACATTGAAACTTCAAATATAGAGTTTTGGAAACTTAAAAATAGAGTTCATTTTTGGAGATGCTTTTGCAACTGAAGACTTAAATATAGGTTAGCAAATCTAGGAGGCCTAACAGTAATTCTACTGGTTAGTTTGTCTTTACATCTTTTTTTGTCTTCATCAGAACCCTTTTTTATTTGTCTCACAAAGCATAAAATACGTAAATATTTGGGAAGCGTTTTTGTTTCATATCGTCTGGCCTTCATTACTTGGTCAATGTAGTCTTCACGGCCCGTGACTAGATTAGGAGTGATGGTTCCGCCACAATTCTGTCTACAAGCACTAGGGGCTAATCGTTTATGAGCACTACTATCATGTACACAGTACACAGAAGAAGTTAATAAGTGTACATGGACGATAAGAACAACACTCAAGAAGAGAATCCCGCGCGTGACCCAACGCACCCCTAAAATTTCCTATCAAACTCTAAGACTCTGCGATCTCAATCTCGGACCACTGGTGAGGCGAGAGGAATCTGAGTTACTTCTCGGACCTTGGATCTCATGTTAGTCGCCGACTGCGCTCAAATCTCGGTCAGTTTTGAGATCCAAGACCGCCGGAACATCATACGTGTCTGCCGTCGCCGCCGTTCATGCACTTGTCGTCTCGCTCCAGTAGGTTTTCACTAGCGGGTTGTCCAAGGTCTTCACAGAGCTTCACCTCTCAGATCGAGTGAAAGTTGGTTTCCAGGTAAGCCACCGAGAACCTTTGTTCCTTAGTTCGAGACACAAAAACCATGGCGATTTCCATTTCTCGTTTGTATTTCTCCTTCTTACTTCCTATGATGTTCACGAGGGCTTGAGGACAACCCTTTATCTCGGCATCACCTACAGAGAGGCGAAGGCTTTCTTTCACCGGTTGAATCGCCTACTTCAGGGAGTTATATTCCTCTTATGTGCTTTAGAACCTATATGATTTTCCTAATAGATTCCTCTTATCTATTTGGTTCTAAAATTAACATTTTATCAACTATCATGCGTTGCATCTCATTGTCCATTTTCCTTACACATTTGCGACCCAACAATAAAGATTTAGGCACTACTTTGATTGCCCTACCACTCTACTATATATGGAAGACGTAAATCATTTTACATATTAAAACAGAAGTGATGACTTATTTCATGTGTAATTTTTTATTTGGATCATCTTTTAAAAAATTACTTTAATAAATTTTTGTATACATATTTGAAATATTTTAATCATTCTGAAAATCAAATAGATATTCTCGTATTTTCTCTAAACTACATCTACATAAAATCTTTTCATATCTTTTTGTTTACAATATAAATATATATTTCATTTTTAATTGAAGCAAACAATTTAAAATATTCAATTACTTTCGTATTTATTTAAAATATAAATTTATATTTCATTTTTCACGCAAACAAATCTTTTGAATATTTAATTCATTTCGTAATTATTTAAAATATATATGTATATTTCATTTTTTACTAAAATAAAACTTTTAAGTATCTAACTAATTTGTAATTATATTAAACTCATATACAATTTTGTATCAAATTTGTGATATTAATTTAACATCATTTTTTTTTATTAAATCTTTGTTCTCTTACAGTTAAGATTTGTTAATTTAGAATTTTATATCACACTGTTGAAAATATGCTATCAATATGAATGATCGGCATACAAATGTTATTTTAAAAGTGCATTTAGTTTCTGTTATTAAATATAGTGGTTGGTTTAATTTTGTATCTCAATAATAGAATTATACAACTACTTTGTTTATAAAAAGATAATCAAGCTTATTTTATACAGACTATTTTCATATATTATTCATTAATGTAATTGTTTTGTTTATCTTATCTTGTGCAATTTTGAAAGTGCAACAGATATTGTACCAATCTATGTCATTAACGTAAATGACAAATGAATGACTGAAAAAACATATTTCATGTGAATAGTTTTATTTTCAATGTGTTTATTATCCAGTGTAGTTGTAGGTTTAAGTTTTAATTATATAAAGTAATGTATGATAGATGAAGAATTGTAAATAAAAGTTTTAACATTGAAATATTCATTGTAAATAATCCAAGAGTTTTGAGGTAGAAAAGTCTAAATCACCAATAGACAATATAAGAAACCTCATAAAACAAAGATAATAAAGAACAAATTCAGGTTTAAAAAGACAAAAACAAACACAATGCATTATAATTTTTGGTTTAATAACTTAAATGAAGCAGACATTTTATAAATTACACTTATAGGTTATTCAGTCAAAGATTTAAGTCATAGAAATAATTCGATTAAATATGACCAAAATCTAAAATACAAGTATAATCTTAAGGAAATTAATATCTAAGTTTATATTAAATTGAACAGAATTTTTCATAAATAGCACATAATGTAAGGTTTTAGTTAGTGTTCATGTTTTAATAAGAGAGATATCACTAATATAATAAATTAGATTACTTCATGCAAATTATAAAATTATTGTTATTGAACATATTATATTAAACTATTAGTAATATAGTAAATACTACAATTATATACCACTAATCATGTAAATCATATATTTATATATATTTTAAAATGAAAATAATCATCCGCACGGTTAAGACTTAGTGTATTATTAAGTTTAAAGATTACCTGAACTTATGAAAACAGTTTCTACATGGTGGGTGGGGGGACGCAATCGTAAATGGTCCCGAGAATAATTAATTTTGGTATTTATCAGTGAGCTTATAGAAATGGCCCATTGCTATTTTATTTAGTCCAAGCCCAAACTAGCTCGAATCTCAAATTATGTCCGAGATTTCATTGCACAATATTTTTCATGCTAAATCACTGCACAATAAAGTTTATCAGTAGAAAAGTATTTTATTTTTTTTCGTAGAAAATTATTTAAGTTACGTATTACGTAAACTCGAACAGATATGCTAAAATCAAACGAATTTATGTTTAAAAATTCCCCTAACTTATTAAAGCAGCCTCTAACTGTATAAAACTAACTGAAAATACCAGAAAGCTGTATAAATCTACAACTAATCGACCTCTTTCAATAGTATAATTGTTGCTAGCTAGTTTGTTTCGAGAAAAGAAAAATCAAAATTAATTATATACATAAATTGTAAATACATTGAGAAAACAACAATAAAAACCTTGAACTTTTAAATTAAAGTAAAAAAAACTTTGAATTCATGTTTGAACCAAAAAAATACTCCAACTTTCAAATATTGGTCATTTTAACTTTCATTTTTTGTTGATTAGGTTATTTTAGAAACCTAAAAAGTCAATTATTAAACCTGTAAACGTCTGTTAATATATAAACATTGTCATTTTAAAAATTGATTAAACATTAATGAAATGATGTCATTTTACATCTGTAAGCATTTAAATCATCCCCTCTTTTTGCAAAACCTAAATTTTCTAATTCTCTATTCTTTCAGTCTTCTAATATCCAAAATCCAGTAGGTAAAGAAGGTGATAATGAAGATGATAGTGAAACTAATGAGAATCATAATGAGGCTAAGAATAACGGTATTGGTGTCGAAGAATAATTTTTAAGTAGTATTTAAAACAACGTCCTTTTGTAAATTGATAGACATTTACGGTTTCATAGTTGACTTTCCGAGTTTCTAAAATGGCCGAGTCAACAAAAAATGAGAGTTTGAATGAACAATATTTAAAAATTATATATTTTTGACTCAAAGACGAATTGAAAGTTCTTTTGGCTTTAATTTGAAAGTTCGGAGTTTTATTGGCAAGATTTTTCTAAATACATTGTACTATAAAATGATTTTCTTTAAAATTTGTGATGTTGAGTTTAATGAACCCTACTAACAACTCATTGATGTTTGACATTTAAAAATAAAAATTACAGAAACTTGCTAATAATTCATTTTGTGGAGAACTGTGACCGCAATTTGTATTGTAAAAACTCAAATTTTGGCCTTCCAACTCTACGATGACCAAATGTATTGTAAAATCTCAAATATTAGTCTACTGAAATATGATTATGGTAAACCGGTAAATCAGTATGGATTCATGTAACAAGAAAAAAAATATGAGAAGGTTGTTTACTGTTAGTTTTCCTTAAATATTTTTTTCACCTCATTTAATTTTGATTTAGGGAGATTAAACTATGCCGTACTTTTGTTTGGGTCTCAAACACGCGTGTGGAGAGGCAAAGCATGGCAGCATGTGGATGCTCAATTTGCAGAGAAACTTATTTTTTTTTCTATACATTATATTAAAATAAATATAATTCCACAATCTAATGGACATCATCATAATGTTGTGTTTCCCTTGTAAACTTTTGAATAATACAATTTGTATCCATTTTTCCTTTTTTGTTTTTCTATTACATCATTTGGTGCTGACAAAAAAATTTACATCATTTGGTAGCTAAACCTCGTTCTCAACTTTAATAAATTACAAGACCCGACGTATCGTTCTTTCTAAAGCTATATAATGAAAATCCAATAAGCAATATGTGAAATATACATCAGTGTTATAAATCATGGAGTGGATTGCCATTAATCAGATCCGGACCGAGACCGGCCCAATACCTAGAAGATGGAGAGATGGCCGAAGCCTAGAGAGAGAAGAGAGAGAGCCGACTTCAAGAGAGAGAAAAGCACCCACAAAGCTTGGAGAAAAAAAAACTCTTTCCTTTTCCTAGTAGATGTATTCTTTTCATTATTATGTATTAGTAGTTTTCCTAATCCTAGTGAATTTAGGTTTTGGATACTTTCCATTTATCTTCATCTTGTAATCCTTATATAAAGAAACCTCTTTGATCATTAATAATAATAACAGAAATATTCAGTCTCTAAACTCTCTAATTACAACACGTTATCAGCACGATAGACTCCCAAAACCCTGAGACAAAACCTAACCTAAAATCGGTCACACATAAACCCTAAATCAGGCGCAACTTAAAATCGATCTATCTAACAATACGCGGCGCCGTCTTGGTCTTTTGGAACCCTAATCCGAACCAACAAGATTTCCTAGCCAAATTCAAATCCTGTGAAAGATAAGTTTATCATACCTTAGTTGTTTGATGATATCTTGTTCAGATTATGGTGTTCATGTAATCTAATACTCCTTGTTTTAATTTCATGAGCTAAGAGGAGTTGATGCAAAGATCTAATCCCGAAGAACCCTAGATTGTTCTTCCTTGCGTTCCAGCTTGCAAATACCCAATCAGCTAAAGCCCTTAAGCGTTCCTGATCCTGGACATTCGCAGCTTCCTGTTCACAACAGAGCTAGTCCAGTTCGCGTCACAGCCAGCTTGAGTTCCCAATCAACCAGCTCGCGAACTAGATAAGAAGAAGACGCGTCCCGATCGCGTCCGACGACCTCAGCACACAGCCGTGACCAGACACAAGACCATTCCAGACAGCTCGCGTCTCGTCCCATCTTGCGACCCGATAAAGGATCCGTCCCGCGTCCGTTCGTCTCAGCTCGTCTCTGATCTTTGGTGGTCCGGTTCAGACCTGCAAAAACAAAGGTACAGACTTAATCTGAGAACATGAATCAAACCTGGTTGTTTTTGTAAGGATTGAAACCCTAAAAGATAATCTCTAAAACTAAAAGCCATAGGTTAAATAGATCAATCCCCTATGAGTAAATCGAAGCTCTATAAGTTCGATCTAAACCTAAAAACGAGATTGATCCATTGATCAATTAAAATCAGAACCTTAAAGGTTTTTGAATCTCAAATCAAAATTCCCTTGATCAAAGATCAAAGTTTTCGAAATCCCCTAAAACCCTAATTTAGGAAAATCGGTTTTAATTTTGATTTGAAACTTGAGTGTTTGATTGATCGCCTAGAGCTATGATTAGGATTGTTTTAAAACTTGAATCTGAATTGTTTAAACTAAAACCCTAATCTCAAATTTAAAATCCTAAAGGCCTTGAAACCTTAAACTTTAAAGATTGAAAATTTAATATTGTTTTGAATGAGAGTTAGGTTGCTAGAGTGCTTGATTCTAAAATCTAATATTACCAACCTTGAAATTTGGTAAAACTTAATAGAAATGCAACTAAGAAATAGGATTGAATGCATCTAGATCTCGTTTTGTATATGGCCGTGTGGCCTAATACATTGTTCATACTTGTGGGCTTGTGCCCTTGATTGATTAAAAGCCGTGTGGCTTAGTGAATATCAAAGTGCCCGTGTGGCCTAGTATCCGGATGGTTATATAAACCGGATTGCATCATGATCCGATCCTTAAGATCGTTGTATCTTATAATGGCCGTCAGGTATAAGCATCACAATGAAAAGCCGTAAGGCCTAAGCATCACAATACATGACCGGGTGGTCCAAAGTATCATAGAGAGACTTATGAAATCATATGCACTGATTATTTGAATTAGTTGCAAGATTCTAAATCAAGAATTGATTGATAATAAGATTTCAGATGCCGAGATTTAACCCCATGGATTATGCCATTCTAAATCTCTCTGGAGATAATTATCTAGAATTGGAAATGAACACTTCAAATTGCCCTGAAGTCTAAAGGACTCGGGAAATGTATCATTGAAAGAAATGATGAAATTGAAAGTGAAAAGTTAAGAGCCATTACAATAATGCGCCATCATCTCACTGAGGAACTGAGAAATCAGTATCTACATATTGAGAATCCTCGTGACCTTTGGACAGAATTAAAGTCCAGATACACTATGGTATTATTACCAAAGGTCAAACATGAATGGATGAGTCTCAGATTCCAAGACTTTGAGACAGTGGCCGAGTTTCACTTTGCCTTGTCCAGGATCGTGTACCAACTGAGATTATGTGGAGAAGAGGTAACAGATAACGATTGTCTATTCAAGACATACTCCACATTCCATCCAGAAGATTTATTGTCAAAACATATCTACATAAGAAGAGGTTCTACCACTTACAATGACCTGATCTCTTGCCTAACGGTGATTGAGAATGACAAGGTACTAAAGAAAAGCAGTGAGATGAAATATCCTGAGGAAATGGATCAAGATGAATCCAAGGCAGCTGTGTCCAATGCAATAGATGGACAGGCCGGCTTATCTATTTAACTAAGAGGGATCTCGACATTTTATTTTAAAGTCCTTGTTTTGTGATTTGCTTTAACCTACTTGATGGTTCACGATTTTATATATACAATGGAATTGGTTTTGAATTCATTGTCTTGCCTGATCTTACTTGAACATATAAATGATTTTAAAGAGTTGCCTAAAGGGCATAAAACCAAGTAAGAAATCATGAATGAGTATAATAAGCATAGTAAAGAAACTATGGCTAAGGCATTGCCTTAAAAGGCATTATACACACCCAAAAGAACATGTGACCCATTGAAGTTATAATGTATGGTTTCCAAGTAGAAAAAATGGGTAAGGAAGGAAACAAGTTTATTTAGACTTTAAGAGAAAAAATGCCTAAGACCTTGAAAGATAGTGGTCGAGACTATACCTATGATCTCTACTGATCAAAACTATGCTACAAGATCAGTATGATAAAGAGGCAAGAGATTTGGTAACCATATTGAGATAACACCACGAAATTTTACACTATATGGCACGATAGGATTAGCCATCCTAATCTAGATCCTAATCTAGATCTCACGTTGTGAAACATGTACACAAAGGGAAACTCATTAGGCTTAATTATCCCAAGCACCACGACCTTATAGTATGGTCATGAGGGGGAGAGAGGATAAACTCATGATCAATACTACAAGTTCGTGTACTATTATAACGCCCAAACAATAAAGGCCATGAGAGACAACGGCCTTCGGCCGCAAAGGCAATAACCAGCCTCGTGTACTACTATGGTCTAAAACCATGTTTAGGACGGCCAAACCATAAAGGCCATTACTTGGCCATGTTATAAATGGCTCGGCCAGCCATATTATAAATGGCTCGGCCATAAAAGGTTATTCCTCGGCCGTAGAGGCCATGATACAAACGGCCAAACCAAAGAGGACACACACATTTGTATAAAGATACATAAAGTTATAGCACTTGAACATAAAGAGATAAACGCGGATCATGAACCCACAAATGAGTACTCATACAATCATAAATATCATAAAATATTATATTGAAAGATAAACGTGGAGGTTCAAAGTATCTAAAAGAGAGATGGGCGTATTGGCCATATACAAATACAGAAACGCCATCTGATAAACCAGTGAAATATATGGATCTTGTGAGAAGTAAAGAAACCGTGAGAGATGTACATGATGTAAAGGTGTTCATGTTTTCCTACTAACAGCATTATATTAAAGCTTGTTACACAAGGTCCTCACAAAGATTAAAGGAACAGATTATAAAGAGATAAACTCCTATGTGGTGGATGCTGCTACAGATTTTCGAAATTGACAATGGTCTGGTCATAAGAAAGATATTAGATACAAATGATGTAGTAAGCAGCATATGGATCACTGGATAAGATGAAAGAACAGCTTCGTTCCTAAGCTGATTCATGGACTGAAACATAAAGCAGCTGCATATAGTATGTAAAAGAAATTGATCACGCATGATCATTGATCTTGGAGTTGTATAAAAGACAATCCAATACAGTCCATATATTTGAAATTCCTTGTGATACTAAACCTAAAGAGGTTAGTAGGCATAGAATAAATCTATGTGGGTGTCCGACCAAAAGCATCCGGCCCTGGCCCTTCAAATTAAACACGTCCTATTCTGTCCATCTAAGGGCGTTCGGCTCTTCAGCAAAGAACGTCTGGCTCTTCTACTAGACGCGTCCGGCTTTTAAGACTAAAAGGCGTCTAGCCCTTCATCTTGATCACGGGCTAGTAGAGACAAAAGATCAACCGGATACAAATGTACTGTAGTCCATAAGCTTGTGAGAGCCGAGATCTATGACCTAATAATATATATTTCAGTGTGTGATATAATCCACAGCAACAGAGGTCATGAGACACCATCAAGAGATGGATAAAGGACTACAATGTCCGAGATAGATATGGTACTGCCTAAGGCAAAAAAATCTATGTCCACATCCATGAGAGTGTTCGGCCGCAGAGCCATTATAAGAGATTATAAACTCACAGCAATGATCATTGATCTTGAACACTCATGAGACAAGTAGTGGACATGTATAGACGAGGTCTATGACCCAGACATGGATCGGCCAGACCGAGACATAGGTTCATGATAACCATGT
>NC_027749.1:17326549-17367952 GCF_000695525.1 Brassica oleracea var. oleracea | reverse complement strand
AAGCCTAGAGAGAGGAGAGAGAGAGCCGACTTCAGGAGAGAGAAAGGCGACCACAAAGCTTGGAGAAAATGAAACCCTTTCCTTTTCCTAGTAGATGTATTCTTCTCATTATTATGTATTAGTAGTTTTCCTAATCTTAGTGAGTTTAGGTTTTGGATACTTTCCATTTATCTTCATCTTGTAATCCTTATATAAAGGAACCCCCTTGATCATTAATAATAACAACAGAAATATTCAGTCTCTAAACTCTCTGATTACAACAATCAGTTGTATTATTACGTTATTCTTCTTTTTTTTTTCGTTTTCTATAGTATGTTGTTTCTGTGGAGCAGTACATATAATCTCCTTGATTATTAACGTTAATATATTCCAAAAAAGCAGTATCTTTATTGTTGGAGACAATTCTTTTTGGTGACAGTTCTAGTGTTGATGGTATGTTTAATAAACTAATTTGGATTCACAGTAACACGAAAAAGGTTTAATTAGAGATTTTGTTGAAACTTTTACCATTTAAGATCTGACTGGTGTAAACATAACGGTTGGAGATACAGTTGTCGGAGTTTACAGATTTGGATGGTTGTGATTTTAAGCATTATTAGACCATGATTAACCTCAGTCTCTTAACTGGGGTTCTTAGCTTCGGGTAAGAGACAGTTCTTAGCTTTTCTTAGATTTTAACTAAGAAAAACTAAGAACCGTCTCTTAAATAAGAGATATAAGAATCGTCTATTTGCCAAAAAAGTGTAAAAAAAAACAAAAAACAAAAAAGTGTCAAATCATGAGTTAAGAAACCCGACTAAGAGACCGAGGTTAATCATGCCCTCAGTGTTTTGTATGACTCGTATAAATTTATGGTAAACATGCGGTCGCTCGAACTATGAGGTGGCGATGCTCCATGGCGACTTATGGCAGTTGGGGTTTCAGGAGTCATTTTTTTCGAATACGGTGTCGGTGGCCGCAGGACGCCTCCAAAATGGTTTCTATTATGATATAACGAAGACGGATCTAAATGCGGGTTTGGACACCCCGGTCTTAGTGAAGTCTCAAACATTTGGATCCACTACCGCCGATATTTATCGAAGGAGGGCTTGCCTCCATAGCTATGTTGCATGGAAGCCTCATTGATGTTTTTATTAAAATAAATCATATATTCAAATATATTATGTCAGTTAATTATAAAGAATTTAAAATAAATATAATAATTTATTTTAATTTAATTATGTGTAATATGAAGTCATTTCAAAATTATTATAAATGAATAAATACTTTATTTTAAATTTAAATCATATAATTTTTAGTTCTAGATTTAAAACAAAATCTTACATATATATGGATACGCTTTTAACACGTATCCGATTTCTTAATTTTTAAAAAAAATTCGCTTCTGCGCTTCCACATGCAACATAGCTCCATAATCTTCCTTTCCCCCTCCCCTCTTGTTTTTTCTCTTTTACTTATTCTTTTTTTTTTTTTGTCAATTCCTCTTTATGTTATTGTTGTTGGTTCGCCTTTGCTTTACTTCCGTGTAATATAGCACTGCTATTATCTGGTGTACCGGCGATGACTGTTTTCGATTACCCATTTACGGGTTTTAGTATTTATATTAAAAGAAAAAGTGGCCATTTTATTGTGATTTTTTTACTTGGAAATTAAAGTACCTATAGAATATTTTTATATAATTTGATATTTTGATACATCAGATCACTGACTTGTTTAATATAGGCAATGATTATTCTATGAGTTCAGTTTTAGCGCTACACTTTTTGGATGTATTTGTATTATTATATATATTATATCAAACGAACTTAAGACTATAATCTATACATTTCCACAAGAGACAAGACCTACGGCACTTAATCATGATTACAGCCACTGGTTTAACATTAATTAGATACAGATACTATACAGTTCCGGATGATGTGTGCACCGTGGCGTTGAGTTGTGGCGAAGCCAAGTGGAGGCTTTGTCCAGTCCAACGTTTCTTTGTCATTTATCAATTTTATTTCTCAAGTTTTTCTAATAATTAATCTCTTTTTTTTCTAAATTTTGGTAATAATTAATACCCTTGTCATTGTAGTTTTTTCAAATTTGCTGGGTGCCGTTATTACAAACTTTTTTTGAACTTAGATAAATCACATACAAGATAATCGATATTTTCCGTACAGTTTTAGACACGCATGCATGAGAATTTAAATATTTTGTCAATTAAAAATTGATGATTGATTATATTCATAAATAGATGTGTGATTCGCTGTATATCTAAAGAGTGCATGGTTTTCTTTATTTTGGTCAGCAAAGACTGAATTTCAAAACTATATAAAACCATTTGTGTATACGTGAGTTATGTATCCATCTGAATCGGTTGACATCTTGTAGGGCAGTTTGGACTATTATATCATATAATTTGTTAGATATGTGAATTTTAATTTCAGTTTAGTTGGATTAGTGTCGGTTTAAATCATATAATAGTTGATGATAATGTGGATGAAAGGGAAGTTTTAGTGAAGTATATAAAATAAGAAACCTGATTAGTGTTAATAAATTTTATATTTTCTTGTATTGGATTAGAGAAGCCGTTGACTTTGCGGAAACACTGGCATACCATTTATAAAATAACTAATCGTATATTATTTTGTTTTATTGCCCACAAGGAGTAGCTAGATAAATGGTCGATCATATGATAGTAGCATACGTCGACATCATCAGTCTCCGACCAAACAAAAGAAACAACCTTGCTTCAGCGTAAGCGCATATAGATTATTCCCATTGGCGATATGTTTGTTGTATAGAGTAAGTTTAATGACAATTTAACAACGTGCGTAACGTACGTAGTTATCAAGAAATATAATGTGTGAAACGTACGAGGAATACAACAGCATGCAGTTCAAGTGACTGTTATTAGCGTATTACCTATTTTATGAAGTATGTTATGACATTTGAAGTCGTGGTAAAACACGTAAAAGTGTTTATAACTACATACGCAGCTGTTTTTCGTTTAGTCACACGCTCAATATCTTAAGTTCTTAACTTAGATACAATCTTTTCACTCAACGCCATCTGAAATCATTCAGCGATTAAAAAAAAAGAGACTTATACAAAATGTCTTCAAGGAAAGATTTGTTTTCTACAAAAATATGATTGGTAAAAAGTTAATTAAATGGAAATACAAAATAACTGAAGAATAATGGAAAAGGAAAATAATATCCAGCTACACTACAAGAAAACGCATGTATAACGATGACGGTTTTCGTTGTTGAAACCTCTTACTATAATCGTTCGTCGTAACATATATTTCCTTGCTAATTCGTCGTAAAGTTACGAGGAAAGGTTTCGTCGTAAAGTAGTGTCAATAATTTCACCGTAAAAGCCACGTAAACATTTTCCTCGTAAAGTACACGTAAACTGTTTCCTCGTAAATTTCTCGCTAACAACTTTTCAATTTCCTCGTTAACTAGAAGTAATTTAGCTACAAATTTACTTCGATTCTTTATTTCTTACAAAAAAAATATAATCAAATATATTTTTAAATTTATTTCAAAATTATTAAAAATGTAAATAATAAATCAATACGAAAATATTTTATAAATATTTAAGTTTCAAATTTGTAATACAATAAAAAAGAAGAAAAAAAACTAAGGGTTGTTGTTCTGCATCTCCTAGAAGAGGTCCTGACTCCTCTTCTTTATTTTTTCCTCATCCTCCTGTGTGGGGTGGCTCTGGAACGGGATTTTGTCTCCGCATCTCCTGTAAGCTTGTTCTTTCTAACCATCTTGAAAAAAAAAAAAATTTCATTAGTAACCATATGAAAAGAAAACATATAAATAGATTATTAATTAACATTTAAAAATCATCATCCTATATTGTCAACAAATTCCATAAACCTATCTACAAATTCCCTGCACTAACCACCTAATCAACACTAATTACCCTAAACTAACCACTTAAGCTAAACTAGAGAGGAAGTAGAGAGGAGTACCTTGCTAAAAGGAGGAGAGGAAGTGACTACGAAATGAGAAGTGAGATGGTTCGGGTATATATAGGGAATTATATTTCGTCGTAAAATCCTCGTGAAATTACGAGGAAGTAACAAGGCCTGCCTTTTCATTTTTAATTTTCGTTGTAAAGACCACATAAATTTACGAGTAAATAACAAGGCTCGTGTTTTTTTTTAGAAGAAGTAGCAAGGCCCGTGTTTTCTTTTACAAGGACTTTACGAGGAATATATGTAAATCCCTAAAACCCCAAACCCCAAACCCCCGATTGCCTTACACAAAATCAAATTATATAATTTAATTTTCATGATTAAACAAACTAAACACACACATTTTTAATTTTCGTCGTAAAGTCTACGTAAATTTACGAGGAAATAACAAGTCCCGCGTTTTCTTTTTACGAGTAGTTTACGACGAAGTGTTTTTAAATTTCGTCGTAAAGACGTCGTTAATTTACGAGGAAATAACAAGGCCCATGTTTTTTTACAAGGATTATACGAGGAAGATATGTAAATCCCTATAACCCGAAACCCCAAACCTCAAGTTCCTTAACTTATACTCTCAATCTCTTCTTTCCAAACCCCAAACTCCCAATTGCCTTACACAAAATCAAATTATATAATTTAATTTTCATGATTAAACAAACTAAACACATACATTTTTAATATTCGTCGTAAAGTCCACGTAAATTTACGAGGAAATAACAAGTCCCGTGTTTTCTTTTAACGAGTAGTTTACGAAGTGTTTTTAAATTTTGTCGTAAAAACCTCGTTAATTTACGAGAAAATAAGAAGGCCGGTGTTTTTTTACGCGGAAGATATGTAAATCCCTATAACCCAAAACCCCAAACCCCAAATTCCTTAACTTATAATCTCAATCTCTTCTTTCCAAACCCCAAACCCCCAATTGCTTTACACAAAATCAAATTATATAATTTAATTTTCATGATTAAACAAACTAAACACATGCATTAAGTCTGAAAGTAAATCATATAAATAAAAATTACATCATCATTTGGATACATCATTGACATTCTCGTCATCACTAGAAACATCATCATTTTCATTAAACTCGTCTTCAATAGCTTCGTCCGTGGTATCGTCGGGAAGATCTTCGTACTCACGATTTTACGGATCAATGAGAAGGATGTCATCAGTTTATTGTTCAGGTTCCTCGACTTCATTAATGTGTTCTTCTTGCAAAGGTTGTTCTTCTCCACCGATTATTCGTCCACGAGGTGTAACTTTGATAACAGCTAACCAATTTATTCATAATTCTCTCATCTGAGGGTATGGAAGAAAATATAGTTAGCTAGCCGAAACAAAAAAACGTGTTTACAACGAAAAAGTTGGTGCACTCGAGATCTCGATGCTAAATAGACGTAAAAAATGGGAGATCTTGCTCCTTAATATGTTTATTATGGTGTTTCATCACATAAATGTTATATTTCGTCATAAAGTCCTCGTTATATTTACGTCTACTTTACGTAAAAATCACGTTAAATTGCGTCGTTTTTACGACAAAACTTTATTGTCGTTATTTTACGACGAAATTACGTTAATTTTTTTTTCCTCGTAAGATACTCGTAAAGACGATGTAATTTTACGAGGAATTTTTTCCTCGTTATTTTTTTGTCGTTAAAATTGTGTTATTTTGCAGTGCTAAAAGATACGTTTTCTTTTTATCTTCTTTATCATAACAGTGAAATTGTATCCAACGAAAAGTTGACAGTGTACAAATGGTCATATGTTTGATTCTCGTTAGAAATGATATGCTCTCTTTAGGAGATGTAATTTAACATGGTTACACATCTTCCTCTTTTTTTACTAAGGGCTTTCAAATTAAAAATATAAATGATTATAAGATAAGGTTTAATAACTTTATAGAAAAAAAGCTTACATGAATACATTTCATATATAATTACATTAATTATACCTTAAAACTTCTAAAGCACAAGAGAGATGAACCAAAATAAAATGAGAAAGAGCAACTAGCGAGTAGTACCACGACCGCACCAATCATGCTTACATTCTTTTGCATTGTTTTCCCTTTCAAATCATGGTATTTGATATGAGATTTTGTCTCTTTTTCACTCCTTGTCAAACTGAGCAAATTTGTTGGTTCATTGGTGGCTTGATCCTCATCATCTAGCACAGTGAAGCGAGAAAGATTCTTAAATCCACTAACTTGAGACAATGTGGTTAAGAAATCAACAATTAAAGTTTTTTCAACTTCCTTGTTGATAATATTTGATGGAGAAGTTTTCATAATAGATGTTGAAATGGTTATGCTTCTTCCTAAAACAATTTGCGAGCCTTTAGATCTAGAACCTTATATTAATTAAAAAACTGTAAAACATAAATATGTGAATGATAAACAACATAAACATATAACCAATCAAAGATTTTTCTTTACGAAATGAAGTTGAGAATGTTTCATACCAAGTTTAGATTCTATGCTCGCAATTAAAGCCATACGATGTGTAATGGACCTCTTGGTATCCGGAAGAAACATAGAAAGTACAAACTTTCGATATAAAAACTCTCGGTTTAGAGAAAAGAGAGAGCTATTTGGATCATTGCTTGTAAGCTAATACTTATCTATGAAGATTGTAGGTGCGTGGAGAGCTTAAAGAACGTGGAAACACACAATTAGAGAGTTGTTAAGAAGCATGTGATGTTGTAATTCACGCTCGCAATGGCCCAATGAATCCCCCCACGCGTCTATCTTGTGCACACACCTTCACCATTGCGTTCTTCCCATTGCTCACCCCATAAACTTCAGTCCCCAACACGTGGCACTCATCTGCGTTTTTACACCCAAAGTTATTTATTCCCTTTTTGCCATTTGGATGATCTATCTTTTTTTTTGGATAAAATTATAAATAGACCCAGCTTGTCCTTGTTTATTAGCACTACTCTAATGATGGAACACACTGAAAAACAATAAAAACAAACAAACATTAAAATGTCAGGAAAAAAAAAATTAAAAAATAAGCTTGTACTGAAAGGTACTAATATAATACACCTGAAATTAACATTTTCTTTTGTTGTTTTCTAGGTTCTATTCAGGTCTAGAGACAAAAAAAACTCTCTGATTAATCATGTAATTTGGCTTATTTTTATAAAATTTAAAACATAATTTCATGATTTGTTTCTCCTAAACCCTCTCCAAACCCAATAAACCGGAGCAAAAACACAAGAGCGAGAAGTAGTAACGCATTAGTTTTCGGCCACCTCCTCCATTGAAGCGAAGCTCCGAGAGAGAGAGATTGTAGTGTGGTGCATCGTTACAAAACATAACCAAACCCGTACACGAAAAAAAGACACAGACTTTTTGTTTTTGTTTTTTTTGTCTCTTTCCATGGTAATGACAGAACTCAACTTCCTCCCAACAACCTCCGATCGCTTCACGACGACGTCACCGTCACCGTCCTTCTCCTCACATTCCCTTCTTCCCTTCACCCATCGACGAACACGACAAAGTAACCACAGACCTGTCTCCGTACGCATGGAGCAGTCACGACCGAGAAACCGAAAAGACAAGATCGTCGTCATCTTAGGAGCAACCGGCGCCGGAAAGTCACGTCTTTCAGTCGATCTCGCCACTCGTTTCCCTTCAGAGATCATAAACTCCGACAAAATCCAAGTCTACGAAGGACTAGAGATCACCACCAACCAGATTACCATCCCGGACCGTCGCGGCGTTCCTCACCACCTCCTGGGTTATCTCCCCTCCGAAGACGGCGAACTCACCGCCGGAGATTTTCGTGTCGACGCTTCAAACGCCGTTTCCGACATAGTCTCCCGTAAAAAGCTTCCGATCATCGCCGGCGGATCCAACTCCTTCGTCCACGCGCTCCTCGCCGAGAGATTCGACCCAAAGATCGATCCTTTCTCTTCTTCTTCGATATGTCGGGATTTGCGGTACGACAGCTGTTTCATCTGGGTAGATGTGTCGGAACCTGTGCTGTTCGAGTATCTTCTGAAACGGGTCGACGAGATGATGGGTTCGGGCATGTTCGAGGAGCTGTCCGGGTTTTACGACCCGGTGAAAGCGAGTAGGGCCCGGTTTGGGATCCGGAAAGCCATAGGCGTACCGGAGTTCGACGTTTACTTCAAAATGTACCCACCGGAGAAGGACATAAAGTGGGATTCAGGGAGGAGAGCGGCGTACGATAAGGCGGTGGGGGATATCAAGGAGAACACGTTGAGGTTAGCGAGGAGGCAAGTATGGAAGATAGAGAAGCTGAGAGAAGCAGGTTGGGATATTAAGAGAGTTGACGCAACGGCGTCGTTTAGAGCTGTTATGATGAGTTCGAGTTCGTCGCGAGAGTGGAGAGAGATTTGGGAGGAGCAAGTTTTGGAGCCAAGCGTAAAGATTGTGAATCGGCTGTTGGTGGAAGATTAGGTTATTTCCCAGCCATTTTCCAGCTCATTTTTTTTTTGCTTTTCATATCATAGAAAGGGTTCGTTGAGAGATTATTTTTCGAAAAAGGCACTTTTTTTTTGTTGGGTTATCTACAAACATGTAATACATATGATCTCCTCCATTTTTGGCACTCCAAAACTCCATTTCTATTCTGAAATTCTGTGGAAACTAAAGCAAAAAAAAAGTCCATTTCTTTCTTTTTTTGAACAAAAGTCCATTTCTTTTTTTTTCAAAAGTTATGTTCCTTTTCTTTTTTTCAAAAGTTATGTTCTTTAAAATGTAATAAAAGTTTTGATCTTTAGAAAATTAGGAGGTTGTTTGTCTAGTCTGCAGAAATGTGTGTGTGGGAAAAGAAAAGCGTATGAGAGAGCAACGGCAAGGAGAGATGAGCTAAACTGCGAAGCTTTGCATTTAGCGTCAGAACAAAATAAACCTTTTTGTTGTTTTTGTTATGTCATTGGAAATTTCACCTTTAATTTTTCTCTTCCTTTTTACCGGAAGTCTAGACCTTAAACCTCAGCATAAACCAATAATTGGTTTTGCCAAAGAAACCTTTTGTGTATATATTTTGCGTTATTAAGAATACGACCTTTTGTATATTTATTTTACGTTTGGATATTTATTTGGATTCAGTTCAGATATTTCAATTTTTTCAGAATAAATATTAAACACCATTCGAGTATTTTTGAATTTTGACCCAAATTGGTTCAAATCCTTTTGGGTTCATGCTGAATTCAAGTATTTATATGGGGTTTTTTGTCGGAAAAAATATTATTTTTTGGTTTTCTAAGTTAGTGCTGATATTTTAATATGAACTACTTATTAAATACTCTGAAATCACTTAACAAATCGATTTAATTCATTAGATAACATAGAAAACTTGAATAATGTATGACCAAATACCGATAATAAATATAATATTAGATAGTTAGGTTTCATACCATAATTTCAGATACTAATTCAAATCTAAAAACATTTATTCATGGTCAATTTTCAGAGTTTTCAGATTTTATATTGTGAATTTGGAACGAGTTTGGATAATGATATCCATGTTACCGTTAAACATGATCTATTTATGTATTTTATATGTCGGATCAGATTCGGATCAGATTCGGATTTAGGTTTTTCGGATAAGATTTGGTTTGGATTCAGTTACAAAGTCTCATGCCTAATTTATTCGAATTACTTTTACAAAAATATGGTGAAAGATAGAACTGAAATTTTGATTTTACAAAATTTTAAAGCTCTATGAATCTACTCTCCAATAAGGAAAAGACAATCCCAATCATAGTTACGAGTAAAACGTTACATTGGATTGAAGACACAAAAAAAACTGAAAGAAATTATATACGGTTTAAACTTTAGTCTATTGTCTATGATCGTGTAGAGCATTTTTTATAACAGTTCATGTAATCCATTGGTACTATCTTAAGTTCTAAAGATATGTTTACGATGCTTGACAGCTAATGTTATACTCTTTTAAATACGGATATTTTCAAATTTTATTTGTTTTAAGTTTACATTTCTTTTAAATATATAGAACTTTGTATTAGAAAAACACGAATTGTCATTTTGTTGTATAATTATGTGTGTTTCTTTTTGTTGCAAACAGAATTTTGTAACCTGAGCCGCAAAGAGTTATCAGATTCAGACAGCTCCACATACTTATTTGAAGTCGGATATGACAACTAATATTAGTTAAAACGAAATCCTCCAAATCTTAAAAGACAATCTTAGATAGATCTTATTCGACTAGTTTTTAATGATCTTGGTAATGATTCGTTTGAATTTTAAAGCCCCCTTTCTGATCCAATTTATTTTAATAGTATTTAAACTTCGATGAAATCTTCATCATAATAAACATAATGAGATGATGGATTCTTATACATCTCCCACACGACTTTATGTCCCACATCTACTAGCCGTGAATCCAAACTCTAATCACAAGATATTGATGATTCTTGAGTTCTGTAAGTGCATGCAGCACGTTACAATTTGTACTAAAATGATAATTGTATTTTAAGAAGAATGATAATTGTATTTTAAGAAAAATGATACTAATGACCTGTGATACTACTTTAGGATAATATATGCGTAATGGTCGTAAGAAGAACATCGTCTGTGAATGTGACGTGTGGACGATTTGATTTGATACCAAAAACGTAAATTTGCTGTATCTTTGGGTTCGACCGTTCGAGTCTACTATATGTTAACACTTTCCACGGAGTATTTGGCCACTTATTTTTTTTTTTTGAATTATACAGAGGTATCCTGGCTCCATAGAAGTGATCCAGACTAGTCACGTGTTACCACGTGTCGGTCCTCTGTCCATGGCGATGCTGAAATATTAATTCTCCGATGGTCGGGATTCGAACCTAGGTGACAGTACTCACAGGTGTAAGCCTTTTACCACTAGAGGTAGAAGCCCCGGTTAAATATTTGGCCACTTAGACTTTGGTTCGAACATTGTATCCGTGATGAGTTTGCGGAAAATGTTTTATGGTATACTTTAAATTAGTCGGGCAGTTCAACAAAACTCATACTCCTATATGGTAAACTAATTGCCATATATACAACGTATATTTCTTCCACTAAATATCAAAAAAGGTATTTCCATCGATCTTTATCACTATTTATTATTTTCTCTTTGTCCACCAGTGTTCTTTGCAGTTTTGTGAAAGGGTCATCATTTGTGATAGTACTTGATCAGAAACCAAGACAATAATATTGGCACGTAAACTGTTGACTGCAGGGGTTGCTATCAAAACTTTTGTACCATTGATATAGGTTTGGTCAACAACGCTAATATACAATTATTTCTTCAATTACAATCCAAGAAATGAAATAAGTATCTAGCTAACAAACTTATAGATCTCCTCTCATGCACAATTAGATTGTGTATTTGTCCGTCGTGTAAACCTAGAATGAGTGGTCCCATATGTATTGGATATATGTTTCAATGGGGTTTATGCATACTATGTGCCAATTAACTTATATACTTTGTCATTCTAGCATATTCTCTTCTTTTTTCTTATAATCCGGGCTTATAGCTAATGGTTGACACTTTGTGCTGCCGGGGTTTAATAACTCCAATTCGTGTATGAGATGTGATGACATAGAATGTTACTAGGGACTTGGTGGTTCTAGAAACATATGTTGGTAATTAGCTACTAACAAACGTGTTTTCTACTAACAAACCTTTTGATTATAAAGTATTTTTTTATGAGTTACCAACAGATGTTCTATGTAGACCAATTGATCCAAGGCGTACGACAAAACATCATGATGTTTTTACGTAGCTACTAATTATTTTGATAATATAGTTAATTCAGTGTTAACAGAATTTTGTTTCCCAAATTTTATGTAAATTATTATTTGAAACTACTTAATTTTGTTCACTATATTTATGATTTATTATAGAATTTATACAAGAAATCACAAACTAACTTAACACTTAACTCAATCGTCTTTAGTTAGTGCACTAATCTGTAAAAAAAATGAATTTCAGTTATCATAATAATGATCATTCATACTTTACCGCCAAGCACAACTAGGAGTAGCTTGAAATTGGTTGCTTTCGAAGCATCGTAGCGACTAGCAACAGGGGCTAAATCCATTAAGTTGTCTCTATCACACATAATATCACATCCTTCTGATTGATTTAAATGCATGTGGGAGAATGAGAACCTATCTTCTTCTTCTTTTTCAAGAACCTGTCTTGTAATTTATGATGAATTCAGTCAAAAAGAAAAATTATAATGAAAGCAAAGATTCATAAAGCTTGACAATAAAATAAACAAGAAATCGTTCTCCTGATCTAGACGTTCAATTTAAAGCAGTGGCGAATGTTTATATAAGCTTAAAAAATATAGCTAAAAATGATATTTACTAAGAAAAAATAGCTAAAATTTAAGCATATTAAGTATTAAACAAATTATGAAAATTTCATGGTGGCACTTGCCCTCTCCTTGAGTAGTGTAGGTTCGCCACTAATAATTTAAAGCCAGGATCTATAACACAATATATCAAGAAAATGGAACAATAAATTTTCTTGATTATAAGTATTGATGACACCGAGTAGTTTGCTTCGTAATACTTGCTTAATCCGAGTTGCGTCTCGTGATTGGAAGGAAGCTTCTCTTTATCTCCGATATGTCTAAATGCATGCAAATGACAGCTCTGCATCAAATGGAAATATAATTATAACTTTCTACCAGATTATTCGATCTTTATTATATGCAATAAGGTCTACGATCAAAGTACGGACTTCTTCGAACCCTATTATAATCCCTGTTTGGTGGCATTCTATTTTGTATATACACATACGTTCGTTGTTCATTTCTGAATGTTTAATAAAGTCAAAAACTCTTTTTTAATAAAGTCAAACCTTAATAGTCAAATAACTTTGTCAAAAGAATAATATATTTAAATCAAATAGTTATGGTATGCGTAACGTATGGTTGCAAGTTTGCAACATCCGATTTATGGTCGAATTGTTTTGTATACAAGGGTTGTGTATCTTCATTAAAATATCAACAATACAACGATAATTATCCAGACCACTCGCAAGTCTTGTATTCGATTCTTGCTCACGACTATATAGTAGACATTGGGAGTCCCAATGTGGTATACTACATATCTGCAGTTTCTCTGCTTCTCACATTTTTCATGATTTTGACGGCATCTGCTTTTATGTGCAAAAGAAATACACACTTACAGAATTAATTACACATACAGGAACACACATACATCATCGTAATATATGAAATCTGATGGTTTAAAAGAGTACTAAAGATAAAGAGCATCTCTAACGTATGTTTCTATATTTTTCTATAAAATAAAAATATCTATTATAGAGGTGGATTTGCTCCAATGTATGACTCTATACTAGCGTTCCTCTATTTTAGAGAGAAATATAGATGAATGTTACTTTTTACCTTTATATTTAAAGGTGAAAATATCACATCTCTATATTTTTTTCTATAAATAGAGGAACTCTATTATTGAAGCATATATTGGAGCAAATCTACCTCTATAATAAATATTCTCTATTTTAGAAGAAAATATAGAAATGAAAATAGAGGTGAGTTGGAGATGGTCTATATTTTCTTCTATAAATAGAGTAACTCTATTATAGAGGCATATATTTAAGCAAATTTACCTCTATAATAGAGATTCTCTATTTGCTCCTAGTTGTTATGCCGAATATTTATTTGTAAAATGATCGAAATTGATTCGTGATATACAAAAACACGAATAAAAAAGAAATTTGTTTGACTTCTTTAATAGGGACTAAAATATCAATATTATTAAACAAATAAATTTAACATATATCCATATATTTTGAATCTAAATATTTAAAATCATTTTATAAATATAAAGTGCATGAAATAAATATTTTTGAAAACAGAATGCGCATACATATATTATATAAAATTTCATCATATAGTAGTATTATATTATTATTTTTTGCTTGACCTAAAACAAATAAAAGTTCAAATCGTGAAATAAAACTAAAGTACTATGTTACAACTTTTTAAGAAGTTGAACAAAAAAAACACAAGACGCAAAACCATATTCAGTAAATAATCGTGTTTGATATATCACTTTATTCCTCTCTTTGATGTTGTCTCCTTTAGTTTTATTTCTCGGAACTTCAATGTCGTCGAGGCTGACGCCCTGAGGAAATCAGCTCTCCACTCTTTGTAACAAGCTCTACTCGTGGAGCATAAAACCTTTAAGGTTAATGCAATCTTGTTTGAACAAAAAGAAGACAACTAGATTACTAGTTAAACGGTTTACATGTCTATAAATTTTAAAAACTACGGTACTTAATATATACAAAAAGATATTTTATATTAAATATTATTAATCACAAATGATAAAAATTTATTTAGTTTCATAAATTCTACATTATGATATATCAATTATTATAATTATGAATAATAAATTATATATTATTATTGTTACAATATTGTAATTGTCTAGAAGGTTTAGAAAACAGCTGTCATGGCTTTACCAGGTTTCTGCTTTGGCGTTCAGACGTCTAGAACGCTTTTGGAGCACTGTTAAGTATAAAATCAATTGGTTAATGTGAAACCTTAAACTTAAAATCTCTACTATGTGATATACATGCATATTCAGAATACTTTATCCTACTCAAGTTTTTACTCAAATCACACCTCAATTCTCTTTCCCTTTGAATGTTTTACTTTCAAAGATCATGTTGCATTGCATTTTATTATTTTATTGCTCATTTATGACAATTTACCACAAATATCAATCTGTCATGTTAATCATATATATATACTAGCGTACACGACTTATCAAAGATTTCTTATGTTTGATGCAGTAACGTGCATGCCTTTTTTGTTAGTTTTGTGGACTGTTACTGTATAATGTTTGACTGATAGGGGCTATCTCTACTCATACAACTGCAAAAGATTACTTGTCACCTCCCTCACAGTCGCTGATGCGACTTTGTAGCTACATTTTTCTTACAAGATCTTGAAATAAACGTGCATTTTATATGATTAAGAGGTAAAGAGTGCTGTGTGTTCTTATTCCCTTGAAAAGAGTTTATATACACGTAGAAGAGTTATACTAAACCTAGATACCCAATCTATAATAATGCAAGAGTTTTGTGCAAGATTCTTCCTACAGAAACGATTGTGCTTTTATCTATACTAGGAAATAAACCCGCGCATTTGCGCAGGGCTATTGAATTCTTTAATGAAAATTTAAATTGTTTAATACTAAAAATGTAAACACAACAAACATATTTAATATTTATCTATACTTTATAAAAATTATTTATTTGTGTTTTATTATTTTTTAACCATATATTGTTTATTATACACAAGTTTATTAAATATACTACACGTATAAAAGTAAATTGGAATTATTCTAAATATATTATATTCTATTTCAAAATACTGATATGAAAACAAAGATAAAATATTGTGTGTTAGCAACTCTAAAGAAGAACAAAAAAATTTGAAGAGGTGTTCAAATGATCCACCAAAAAAATTAGAACAAAATAGAATTTTGTAACCAAATCCATTTACAATTACAAATAAAAGAATCAATGTTGACCTTAAGATTACCAGAAAAAAGGCTTTTTAGATATGTAATTATTATTAAAACATATATTTTTACTTCTAAAAAAATATAAGATCGATCGAAGTCTAAATAGCAGAAGATTGGTGCAGACATATAATGTTACAGAAATTAAGTGTCAACTTACAAATTCCTTACAGTTTTAATACAAAATTGTCAGGTTTATCAAGATTTAATTGTCAAGGAAAATGAAAAATTTAGAAGATGTAACTGTTGAAAAACTAAGATAGTGAATTGATCAATTTTAAGAGATATAACTATTTAGACGAATGAAAACCTTAAATTTTTAATCTCAACTCTACATAAGTAATTCATATCTGAAATAAATTAATCTAAAACATCTAGTTAAAAAGTTCCTGTAGAGAATGATGAAATAAGAAAATTTAAACGTAAGTTTTTTCCATATTGTAACTTTAGAATACAAAGAAAATTAAATTAATATTTTAGACAAAAAATAATAGGTTTATAAAATATTATTCAACATAAATAGAGCATCAAATATATGTTGCATACATTTCTCTAAATATATATTTTAAGATATGTTTATTATAGAATAATCAAAAGAATAAAGTAACCGTTGTAAGAGATAAAATTATTTCAATAAAAGGATGTTTTTTTCTTATTTTTTTTTTAATATGAACCTTACATAAATACATTTATTATATTAATCTAAACCATTAAATTAGATCTCCTTAAGAACCACTTTCGTGTATTGACACTGATAGAACTACAACTTAAAGATGACAAAAAAAAGTAGAAGTACAACTTACAATTTGTCAATTCTAAATGTATTTTTGGTTTCAGTCAATTTAGATATATGTTTTTTTATTTTATGTAATAACTAAAATTTAAGTTAATTTAAATTTAAGTTGCTTTATTTATCATTTAACATTACCACATTTAGTCAGATATTAAATTATAATGTATATAAAAGTTTAGAAATATTTACCTTATTAAGTTTCAAACTTCATAATTGTTAGATAAAGTATTTTAGAAATTCAACCCGAAGTAGAGTAAACTATTTACAAACATACATTTAAAAAAATATTACAACACTATTTAAAAGCAAATTTCCACACTCGTATTATCACACTATATCATCCATTGTTGAAATGTTTCTATATTATATTGTAGAAGATGAATTTTTATCATCATATTATATTTCTTTTACCATTAGTTTTTGATTGTGTATTTGAAAAAGAAAAAATAAAAGGTTTATATATAAATTTTTATAACAACATAATGCTCCCACCGAAAAAACTACTATATATTGAAAATATAACCTCACACGATTTGTTCATGATTGTAATCATGTGAATTTGGATAATTCTTGAATCACCCATTATTTCAATTCTTTTAAAAATTATTTTGACCATATATCAAGCTTTGGATTACACTAAATCTATTTGTAATATAAAACAATCCAAGTCTCATTCTTTTTCTAAATTAAGATATAAGATAAACAAATAAAGTTTTAGTATTTATATGTGATGATGTTTCTGCATTATTCTACTTCGAATATGTTGGGCAAGGAGATGTCCAAACCCTTCTTCTTATCGTCGAGTTTTTGGCATGGAGAACAAAGCTTAATTATCCAATCGGCATTTAAGGCATCATGGCAGCTTCAGTTGAAGACGCAGTCGTCATACTTGTTGTTGAGATCCTTACCATCTTGAAACTCGCCACCTATCAGCCAGAAGATATCACCTTGCTCTTCACATTCGAAACGTACACATAAATAGCCTCCGATGTATGCTAAACCTCCATTCCCTGTTGGCCTTGGTATGCCTACACAAAAAGAAAGTTTAGGTAAGCATCCTACAGGTAACTTTAACTAAAACTTGAGATATGATTGCATGAACTCTCCTTGACAAAACCTGTAATTACATCTGTTTATTCTACTCTTTCTCCTGCATACAGAGAAGAGATCGTCTACAATTTGTCACAGGCCATTGAACAAACTGGTAAACCTTAACGACCTCGTACAACTGACGGTGGTGGTCAAGTTGCAGTGTCAAATAAGAATAAAGATGACCATGACGATGATGCTTGCTTTGAAACAGTGATTTGACATGATCAAAACTTTCTTCTAACTTGATGCAGGAGGTTGGACTTGACCACGGAAATAACTCCAGTTGTGAAACCTATTCGGGAGCCTAGGGTTGTTTTTGAAACTCTGAGCCTATGATCAAAAAAGCTTACGACTTTCTGCCCATACTTACGCCACATATTACCAAGGGGATACCCAAATTCCAATTTCGTATAACCACAAACCACTTTCTTCTCAAGTGAACATACACAAGAAAAACTTGTAGTTCAAGATGATAGCTAGAGCAGTTTAGTCTTTGTCTTCAAAGGCTAGTTGTTTGGTTTTTGCATAAAATCTTGATTCCCTTTGGAACTGGGTTTGGATATGGAAAATATTATGCTTCGTAATGTTCCTTTGGGTTTTTGTAGGAGCTACTACGTACAAGTGGATGCCCAGTGAGAAAACACGTGGAGAAGCATCACATGATCCAAAAGCTATAATAACAACATACGAAGGCAACCACAATCACGAACTCCCCACTTCGAAGTCTAGCAGCAATCATGACAACCAGCCTCGGTACAGACCAGATGAAACAGACACTATCAGCCTCAATCTTGAAGTTGGAATCTCGCTGATGGACATGACCACAGTCACCGCACGTAATAGTATCGTCAAAATAGTGAAAGGGTGACAAAGAGAAACCCCTATCGCATGGGTGATTTGTTTAACCGTTCAACTTCGGATTTGTTTGTTTCACCATTTGTCATCTCCATCCAGATGATTTATTTGTATGATCTATTCAGATGATCCATTCAGATTTTTGTGACTGTTTGTTAGTCCATCCAGATAGTTCATCTAGATGAATCATCTAAATAAATCTTATGTTTTTTTCTTTATTTTCATTTCCATCCAAATGAGTTTAGTAAACAAATTACCATTATGTTGATTTAATAATATATTTGATATTAATTTTAACTATATTATATTTAATTATTTAGTCTAATATATTTATATTATAATTATTTCAAAATTAACGAGTTTTTTTTTGGTTTTGGCGGAAACACAAGATTTTTTTTGTTTTAGTGGGAAAACGCATTTTTCGGTTTTGGCGGATTTTTTTTTTTTGGCGGGAAAGCGCGTTTTTGCGGTTTTGGCGGGAAAATACGTTTTTGCGGTTTTCGCAGCAAAACACGTTTTTGCGGTTTTTGCGGTAAACGAGATTTTCGGTTTTGGCGGGAAAATGAGATTTTTCGATTTTGGCGGGAAAACAAGATTTTACGATTTTGGCGGGAACACGCGTTTTTTGTGGTTTTGGTGGAAAGCGCGTTTTGGCGGGAAAATGAAATTTTTGGTTTTGGCGGAAAAACGAGATTTTGCAATTTTGGCGGGAAAACGCATTTTTGCGGAAAAACACGTTTTTGGGGTTTCTGATGTGTCCCGGTTCGTGGATCAGTCCATTGGAGCCAACTAGCATGGAAGCTGTAAAGATATATGTTCATTGTTTGACTCATATCTTCCAAACCTCGGGGCTTCTACGCATGAAATCACTTGGAGAATGTTCTCAACTCAATTACGGAACTCCTCGAACAAGAATCATATCAAATGGAGTTCAGGAGTTCAGATGAAAGAGTTATGCAATTTACAAAATCGGTGATCTTCAGTTCTCGCGAATTTGGGCCGTACGGATCGTCAAGCCCACGTCTTGATCCTTACCCCCATGGACCAGAACGACCAGAATGAACCTGGACAGTAGTCGAAGGGTCTCCTTGACCAGTCCACCTCAAACTCAGCAACTTTGACTCATTTATTATTTTCTAATCAAAATTCTCATTTCCTAGATGTGTGATTCCCACAAATAATTATGTCTTTCTTTGACCATATCTAGTATAAATATGTAAACTCATTTATGAATAAGATCAGTCTACGTTTTTGAGTTTATTTTTGTTACTTCTCTGAGTGAGAGAGAGAGAGTTCTTTAGCTAGTTCATTTGTGTGAACTAGTTTGTTGATTTGGTGGTCTACCAATTCATCTTTGTGTGTTGTTTGGTGGTTAGGCAACACATTGATTCTTTCTTAGGTGGTTAACCTTAGATCGTGGGTATATCAAGAGCCATTCCGCATCTCTTGGCGATCCTTTCAATCCATTTCAGTTCCAGAAGTGTCATTTGTCTTCTCGGATCATATCCAACACCCAGCTAAAGTTATCCTTCCCGATTTAGGGCATATCAAGTGATATCAGAGCCACTTTGGCTGGTTTGTTTTCTTTCATCTTTTATCTTCTCATCTCTCCACGTTTTTCTTTTCTTATAGCTTGGATCCGGACTGTTTCTTTACTCCCTTGTGATCGCCTATTATAAAAATAAAAAAACATCGACAAAAAAAAGTTTTGGCTTGAATCACTTCTGAAGAGAAATCTGGGGGGAGTGGTGGAAGAGAAACCCTACTAGCTGAAGAGAAACTCTACTAGCTGAAGAGAAACCCAGCCTTAGGACAGTTAGGGCGGATCCATATCAAAAATCTCTTCATCATTTTTTCTCTTTTCTTTTTGCCACAAAAGTTTGTTTTGGGTTTTGATTGTTGAATTTTGACTGCCTATCATCTTTTGAACCAGTGGAAAGAACTCTGAGTGATCACCTAAAAATCGTGAGCTAAACACTTTACGAGTGTGAAGATTTTTATTTGCTAACTCTTTTGTTAAGTGTTTCTAGGATGTTTGGACTTCTCAAGAAATCTAAACCACAACAAGTAGTTTACTTTCCTTTTAAAATCGTGTTAGAAAAAGAGCAAATGATTTCTGGAAATAAGAAACAGTTTGCTTTTAATGGGTCTGATTTTGTGCAGAAACAAAGAAACTAAAGAAAGAGACAAAACAAGTTCGATGATGATGAGAAGTGGGTCATAAGTGGTGATCGTCCCTTCACCAAAGCCAAGAGAAGCAACCGTGATGTGTTTGATCAGAATGAGCTTCAGACTTATATCAGCTTGGAGAAGATGTTGCATAAGGCAATTCATGCTATCCGGCAACTCAAAAAGAAGGGAAACACCAACACTTCTCCTTCACCAAAACAACAAAGTAATTTTTCTTCTCTTTCAAATTATGATTTGAAAACTAATGTGTTGTCTTCTGATAAAAGCAAAGCTGTCAAATCCACAAGCAAAGCTCATTCTACCATGTGCTTTAAATGTCATAGGATCGGTCATTATGCTAACAAGTGTCAAAAGCAAAGACCGTTGGTGACTTTGGAGAATGAGAACGTTGAAACCGAGCCTGAAAAGGAAGACCCATTGCCAATTTTTGATGACTTCACATATGAGCCAATGGAGGGCCTAAATGAAGAACAAATTCGTGGTCATCAAGCCAACCAAGAAGAATCATCTTCCAATCAAAAAACAGACCGAACTCAAGGTGAGCATTGTGTTGATTATGGTTCTTTGTTTATAATCCTTTTCCTTTTAATGTTTCAAATCTTTTTGAAGAGGAAGGGAATGATGTGTCCCGGTTCGTGGATCAGTCCATTGGAGCCAACCAGCATGGAAGCAGTAAAGAGATATGTTCATTGTTTTACTCATATCTTCCAAACGTCGAGGCTTCTACGCATGAAATCACTTGGAGAATGTTTTCAACTCAATTATGGAACTCCTCGAACAAGAATCATATTAAATGGAGTTCATATGAAAGAGTTATGCAATTTACAAAACCGGTGATCTTCAGTTCTCATGAATTTGGGCCGTACGGATCGTCAAGCCCACGTCTTGATCCTTACCACCATGGACCAAAACGACCAGAATGAACCTGGACAGTAGTCAAAGGGTTTCCTTGACCAGTCCACCTCAAACTCAGCAACTTTGACTCATTTATTATTTTCTAGTCAAATTTCTCATTTCCTAAATGTGTGATTTTCTTTGACCACATCTAGTATAAATATGTAAACTCATTTATGAATAAGATCGGTCTATGTTTTTGAGTTTATTTTTGTTACTTCTCCGAGTGAGAGAGAGAGAGTTCTTTAGCTAGTTCATTGGTGTGAACCGGCTTGTTGATTTGGTGGTCAACCAATTCATCTTTGTGTGTTGTTTGGTGGATAGCCACCACATTCATTCTTTCTTAGGTGGTTAGCCTTAGATCGTGGGTATATCAAGAGCCATTCCGCATCTCTTGACGATCCTTTCAATATATTTCAGTTCCAGAAGTGTCATTTGCCTTCTCGGATCTATCCAACACCCAGCTAAAGTGATCATTCCCGATTTAGGGCGTATCAGTTTTGGCGTGAAAACGCGTTTTTGATTTTGGCGGGAAAAACGAGATTTTGCAATTTTGACGGGAAAACACATTTTTGCGATTTTGGCGGGAAAACATGTTTTTGTGTTTTGGCGGAAAATTGCGTTTTGGGGTTTCGGCGTGAAAACATGTACATGTTTTTGTGATTTTGACATGAAAACATGTTTTGCGGTTTTTGCGGGAAAATGCGTTTTTGGGGTTTTGGCGTGAAAAATTAGTTTTAGATTTTTGCGGAAAAACATATTTTTGTGGTTTTGTCAGCTTTCGTGTGTGACAAAATGATATTATGTTTAGATTTGTAATTTGTGAATTACATTAAGGGCATAATAGACATTATACTATTTTGAGTGAACCATCTCCATTCAAATGATCTAAATTGGTTTAGCTGGATGGACTTTAAAATTAAGCCTAAATTTCCGAAAGTCATCCGGATGATTCATCTGAGTGAATTGCGCTGTTAGTGTCTAAACAAAAAAAACTTTCATCTTCATCCAGATGGCTCATCCACGTGGAGAAACAAACAGCCCCTTCACCTCATATGTTGGAATCAACCGTTTGATTAAACCAGAGAAAAATGCAGAGATATATATACAGAAACTCCAAAGTCCAAACCAATGAAATTGTGAAAGACAGATACAAATAGAGACAAAGAAACGAAAACAGAAAAATAAAATTCAATCCGAAAATAGACAGATACGATGATTAAAGAGTAATTGTTCTCAATTAATCAAATAAAGTAATCGTTCTCAATTAATCAAACACAATAATGGTTCTCAATAACACAAAATTCATTCGGGAAGGTGATTAACTTTAAACACACAAGAAAGATGGAAAGTTTCAGAAGATTTACCTTCATAAACGAAGCTCCAATGATCGAGAATGTTAATGGCAAGCTCCAATGTTCGAGAATGTTAATGGCAACTGCAATGATCAAGAATCAGGATAAAAAGGATAAAAACAATTGAATGAGGAATAAGGAAACAGATGAAAAAAAATGGAATAGCAAACTCGTTATCAAATATAAACAGAGGAAGAGATGCGAACCATGGGTCACGACTCCTTTAACAGACGCAATGCTGCGCCACCGACACAACGCTTTGGTAGCGTCGTCTTCGACTTCTTCAGTACAAATGGTAAGTCTAATCTCAACTCTTGGATTAAAACATGTACTAATCTCAACCATTGGATTAAATTCTATTTTAAAAAAGATGACATCACCTAGCAAGAAAATAATCTTTGGATTAAAAACCAAGCCAATCTGAATCATTAGACCTTTATTTTATTTTCCTATAAAAAAATACTGACATCATAAAAAACAAAATTTGGGGTTTGCTATTATATATAGATGCTCTCCTTCATTGATTTTTTTCTTTTTTTGGTTAAAAGTTATGGTTAAATATCACTAATGCAAGTACCCTAAATGTTTTTCTAACTTCTCAATAGCTTGTTAGATACAGTATATTTCCATTTATCTGATGATATGAAATTGTTAATAATTAGTTATAATTTACATGATTACTTTCTACAAAGAGACTGGTGAATTTAAAAACACCAAGCGAGTATGCCAATGTTCAACCAAACATCCGCACATATATTGGAATTATGTCACGAAGACAGGTGAAGTAGTACATTTGTATGTCGTGATTCGTGAACGAGAAAATGGCATGCGTGATCATATGTTCCTATTGACGAGAGGGGGAATGCTGTCGCTTGAAGCAACTAATAAATGTTTAGAAATAAGTTAATCTTCTAAGTACTACACTATAATTCACAAGTAAATAGAGACCACTTACTTAATAGTTGATACGAACAATTAAATATATTGCGAGGGACAACGAACAGACAAAACAAAGGAACATAGAACAGTATTACTGTAAGAGATGCGGGAGATCCAAGAAATGTAAGAAAGAAGGCCATATAGTTTCATACATTATCAAATTAATTTGATTTTCTTTCCCGAAGCACAAAAGTTTGCCTCCGTTAAATATGACAGGCCCTAAACAGTAGTAGCACACTTGCATCCAAATGTGTATGCGAAAGTGCGCGTGCGGTGCCTTTGCGCATGATCTTATAATCCCGATGCCTCAGCTTTTCTTTCACTTACCATTTTATAATATTATCATGTTCAAGTTGTGCTCTAGGACTTGTTGATCTTTTTACTTTGGGCTTCTATTCTACGTAATGTTTGGGCTTAGTTCTTACGCCTATTATTTTAAACATGAGCCCACTTTCTCTTTCTTTTTTTTGAACAGCCGCCCATTTTCTTTCTAAACCAATTAAAAGGGAGAAGAATAGAACTCATATGTAATTTTCAACCTAAAATAATTGTGTACAGCAGTTGAAATTATTACATTGTGAATTTTTCAAATAGAGTATATGTTGGAATATAACAAAGACGGCAAAAAATTACCTTTTAAAATCATATTTTTAATACTTACATCCGTGAGGTATTTATAAATTTACAACGAAAAAACATATTTGAAAAAGCATAATTATTCAAAACTAATTTTGTGACATGCATAATAAAGATAAATAAAATGACAGTTTTTTATTTGCTAAAGATGGAAATATCATTAATAGTTAATGAAAGTATTTAAAAAGACTTGTATCCAATCTGCATAAATACAAATTTGAAGCTAAAAATAAAAAAAAAGATTAAAAATGCTCTTAGACCATGTTTATCCATAAGAAACTCAAATGGGTTTCTTAGGTTTTTTTTATCTAAAAAAAAAACTTAAAAAACAAACCAATCGCGAACCGTCACGAGTCAGTGGGGTCTACGAACAGTGTAAGAAACTTACTAAAATCAGTTCTTAATTAGTATTTTTTGTAACCGATCTTTAAGAGTTTTGTGGGGATCCACGCACTAAGAATTTCACTAAAGACCCCGGATAAACATGCACTTAGATTCCTAGATTAGGTTTAAGCTATTTCAACAGATGAAACAACCTAAAGCTAAAGAAAAAAACAGAACAGTGACAACAATTAACGGTTGCTACGAAGGAACAAATGACAAATCTTTGACGAGGTGAACAGTTGATGAATCATAACTATTAAATCAATGTGCCTATTTCATTTTCTGTTCTTAAATTCATATTTTGCGTGGCTGTGTAAAAGCGTTTATTAGCACCGTTTGAATCTAATTCTGTGAGATATTAAACCTGAAATATTGATATATTCCACACAAAAAAAAAACAAAATGATTTATTATAAATTGGAAATACGTTTGGGGTTGACCTTGTTAGGAAGATAGACGCCTTCTGAGCCTCTCCTTGTCTAAATTAACTATAGAAGTTGTGCTATGTTTCAGCTTTGTATTTCGAAACAACTATTTTGGTTTTCTATTCGATTTTTTTTTGTATTAAAAGGCTTTTGACTTTTTGATAAACAACTAGAGATTACAAGTTTTCTAATGTTGTGACGCATGTACACATTATATAAATATCATTTACTACATATATAATTAGTGTGTGGACTATTTTGTATATGTATTTGTATGTAAAATTCTATGTTGCTTTGTTTATTCTTCGCAAATAATATAGTTTATGCATATAATATACATAACAATACAATGTCGTTGATAATCATTATAAACACACAAACAACAAATAGATTAGTGGTTACAGCAGACTGTAAGTGGGTTTAATTAAAAGAAGCCGATAGTTTTGAACATTTATAAAATTTCTTATTGCGTAAATGGACCATCTGCAGCCAACTTTGCATGGTCACAGCAGTAATATTCAAAGTTCAAAGATGAACAAAAATAAAGAACTCTCTATCGAATTAATTATATTACAAATTCGTTTTGGATACGATCTACCAAATGATCATTACAACCATAAAATTTTAAAACAAACGTTTAAAAGGTAGATACAAATTACAGAAGGAGTTTGCAACTAAAATTTTAAAGAAGAAGAGATTTAGTATTAAATTTTTGAGAAATACTTATGATTTCTTAGAAAATTAAACTGTTAATAAGCAATGATATATACCTGAGCCATGTCATGTTGCTATTCAACGAGAACGACCGTTTACTTCAAAACTATAATTAGACCCGAATATCAGAAAATTTTAGAATACTTTTTATCTGTTCTCGAACAAATATTTATATTTGTGATTTGTTTCAATTCGGAAAATTTAATAAACAATCTTTTATATTATTAATCATAAAATAAAATAATAATACCATACTAACAAATTAACATCTTTAACCGAAACTGTATTGCAAAAAAAAATTCAGTATTGACAAGCCTAATAAAAAACTCATATGTTGACATTTGATTCAACATAAAAATTAATTGGATACACAATAATCCAAAATAATTTTTTTTAATAGTTTAAAATAAAAAATTACTTCGTCAACTATGTATAAACATAATGGTTTACGTTACATATTTATAAATATACAGATCGTATTGGATATCTAGCTTTTTAAAAAATTATATTTTTGATTAGGTTTTTTTTTACAGATATTACATTTTGCTATTTACTTTGATTCAAAAAATTTATAGATATCCAGATTTTCTAAATAGACTCGAAATTAATAAACAGACCGAATCGAATTTAACGGAGAATATACCTAACCTTAACCGCAATGGTATTAAAGTCAACGGTCAGAATCGTTGGCTCTAATATAATATGATTTTAAATTAATTATACTTACACGCATATATTATATATAATCAGCTTAATGAATGTCTTGTCCGGATACACAAATCAATATCTCCCTTTATCTTCAAAAGTCTTCCCTGATCTTTACTCCATCTCTGTTTAACCCATTCTCTTGATACTATTCAAGTACTCATCATGATTCCTACAAGATGCCATGAGCTCAGCGGCTCTCGTCCTCCGTCGCTTAAACTCACAGGAGAATCCCATTCCATCAAGAAAACGACTTCGTTCAACGTCGTCAAACAGTCACGGCGACATGGACGTGCAGCTCCCGTAGTCATCTACGCGCACTCTCCAAAGGTGATCCACACGCGTGCTGAAAACTTTATGGCCTTGGTTCAGCGGCTCACGGGTCTCGAAGAGATTAGAAGGCGGAACCCTAACGACGTTAACAATCATCGTTGTCTGTGTTAACCACGGAAGAGGTCAGTGTCGGTACTGATGACACAAGTAGGGAGAGACGTCAACAAAGGAAAACCCTAGCTGATATTCCATTGTATACGCCGAGCTCGATGGCCTTGTTTGGTTCTCCAACTCAACGTCTTTAATTATCTGTCACCTAACCGGAACGATCCGGTTTAAATCCTCTGTTTAAGTTCATAAAAGACTTCCAATAGAATACTATAATATGGTTTTCTTTCTTATAGATAAATTATGCTTTTATTTGTTTGTTCGTGTGTTCATCCGTTCTTAAGTTGGTTAACTTAGTGGAGGAGTATTTGGTGTAAATGACACTTGATTTATTTAATTGGTTGATTTGAAACGCATGTTACAAAAACAAGGTGATATAGTTCCCTCCGGCAGGGTTCGAACTCGCAAGCTGGGTGCAGGAAGGAGTCTGTCCTTACCATTGGGCCATGATGTTCCGGACATAAAAAAAAAAAAAAAAAGGTTGATTTGAAACGCAACAGGTTTGGAAAAGTTGTTCTTATCGTTTTTACGGCGGTTTAAAAGAAAAACACAAAAGAGTTACCAAAAATATATACAAAAGAACCGCGAATTTCTTCCAACACCTCGTCAAATTTTTACTATAAGAATACTGATCATATATGAAAAACAAGATATATTATATATGAAAATATATTTTTACTATAAGAATACTGATCATATATGAAAAACAAAATATACAAAATGACAATATGATGCGGCAAAATAAATGTTGTTACAGAATAATTCAATTATATCGCATAAAATAGCAATTTTCAAATCTGTTGCAAAATCTTCGTTATTTGAAATGGATTAGTGATGACGTTTGAAAATGGATATACGCCATGTTGATTTTTCTGCTGTACATGGACGACCAAGTGCGATCGCAGCTGAACTCACCAAATGAAGAGGTGTCGTCTTAACTCAATCGTAAAATTTGTGATGGAATATCCATCATATTTCTGTGTTGGAATATTACGTCAGCATTGGAGCATCAATATCGGCAGATACTATTTAAATTTCTCAATAATTAAGAAATATATCAATATTTCAATTTTGTAACAATTTTCATTTGTTTTTTTTAAATTAAACTAGAGGGTTTCCCGGGCTACGCCCAGGTTATGCCTATGTTATATAAAATTTAAATTATATATCAAATTTGCAATAACTAAAACTCAAGATTTTCTATCTTTTTAATATCCAATAATATATATAGGATGTTGATCAAGACTATATAGGATGTTGATCAAGACTGTGAGTTTAATAAAGAGTTAACTAAGCTATAGTTATGATCCTAATACTCTTTTATCTTACATGTTTGTGTTCTCATAAAAATAAATTGTTAAACGCAATTACACAATTGACTTTTTTTTTGTCACAAATTACACAACTGATTAAAACTGGTTTTCTTTTCCAATTCCAATTACTGAATTTCCATTTTCTTACTAAAAGTCAAGTTCTTACGTATGATGTTTCAGAATCTATATGTAATCTTAGAATATATATTTGAAATAATTCTGCTTACGATGATGGTTGGATGACTGTTCTACTGTCCACCATAAAACAATCTTCATGTCATAAAAGTTAGGATCTATAGCTTTTTTCCGGCAACCGTCTACAACAAACTCTTATACTTAAAACCAAATGGTGTACGAAACCAAATAAGATTATTGTATCTTTATATCTCCTCACTTGTTTTTCCTTTTTTTAAATCTCTTTTTTTTCAAGCTATAACAATGTCCATAAAACACTAAAAACCTTAAGTTCTATTGTAGAAATCTATTTTACACATAACCGAGACCTGGCTATTCCCCAAAGAGAGCATACATACGATTTAAAATTTCATAGTTTACAAATATGTTCTCCACAAACAAATACATCAATATGATATTTAGATGTAAGATCAAGCATCAATATATTAAAGCAATACTACACAAAACAGAAAGTTTGTAAATTATTGTAAGAAAGATGTAACATCGTAATTAAGATGTTATTATGAATTTAAAGAGTTAAAGAACTTAGGCCAAAAAAATAATTTGAAGAGTTAAAAATGATACATAAACTGTGTAAAACAGAAAACTCATAGTTTAGGCTCTTTGTCTTATATATATATATATGTATAATAACTTATTTCAGTAACTTGTATCTATTAATAGCTTAATCCTAATGGTAATTTTGAACTGAATAATGAAGTAAAGATGAAGAGGTGTTACACACAAAAAAAAGAAGTAAAGATGAAGAAGGTATGTTTTGATTAGATGAACTATGTCTTTTAGAAACTTAAAGACAATTCCAAAAGAGAGAACCTTACTCTGACATAGTTACTTCTCTCTGGATGTCATAATGATAATTATATTGATGCATATATTCATAGTAAAGTTTACTAAATTAATTTTGTTTCAATTCTTTTATTTTATTATTATTTGATTATTTGAAGATACTTGTACACACCTCTAATTCCTGCTTACATATTTATTTATTTCACATCAGTATTATTATTAACTGTTTTTCTTTAATAAACTGATCCATAAAATTAAATTATATCATCGGTTTTCGTTAATAGAAACTATATTTCCCATTCATGTACTTCTACCTTTTTAAGTAATCACCTTAAAAATTTGTATATACACAGGTCTATGCATGATTATACAATAGCAAAAATGTTTGCAGTTGACTATTTTTAAAACTGATACACTATGAGAATCAGGAAAGGATGCAAGACGAACTAATTTTCTGGATTCACCAATTAAGGAAACTTAAAAGTTTTAAAGACGTTGAGTTAAGAGATTATCAAGCCTTTCAGTTTCTTTCAAGATGATTGTTTAAGTGACATGTCATATGTTTACATGAAATACTAATATGTAGGCAACCCATGTTTTAGGAAAAATTTAAACTGACAAACTGATCAGTTTATCTTCATGTGGCATATAACAGAGTGCAAAAATACAGTTTCTTTTATAAAATAGTGATTATTGCTAGTCTTCGATCATTATGACCTCTAATACTTGGCCATTTCGAAGCCATTATTTCCATAGTGATAATCTTGAATGGTATATCAATCTCGGCTCGAGTATTCATAAGAATGGACTCTACTGAAGCACTTGTTCACCAACAAGTTCTCCAGCTATTATAACACACCTCAGTTTCTTGGAAAATGACTTGTTCCACATGCTAACACCACCGTATTCCCTGGTCCGAACACAACAATGTGTGCTGAAACAGGAGAAGCTTTCAGAAGAGCCAAAAACAGCTCCGCCTTTACGGCTTCCTAGAACGTGAGTAAACACGTTCCTAGATTTTTGAAGGTCCTGATCCTGATAGAACTGAGCTCCTGGATCAATAGCAAATCCAAAGAAAATTGTTGGTGGTATTTTGTAAACTGGGGACTGACTTCCCATTGATTCTCCTGCTAGGACTTTTTTTTTGGACTTGGACACTGTTTTCTTCTGCTTTTGGTATGTTTGAATTCGAAAGTTCTTGGTTGTCTGGCTCTATCCTGTCAGATTTACAACCAAAGAGTAACTTTCTTGATTAGAAAGTTATAATGTCTGTCTCGCATTTTTTTTTTAAAACATTTTCTCGCTGGATGAAATATATATTACAAAGTTGTAAACCTTTGGTAACTTCTTCAGGCATTTCAGAATGAATGGTCAGTCTTCCTGCAGTCATCCACAGTTAACAAAATATTTAGAAGCTTTTAAGGTATTTTTTTTTTCTTTTTGCACATGTACATCCTGAAATCTCAGAATCAAAGATAATTTTCATACCTTGGTATACAAAAGCTGATCCAATTTTCGCTATTTAGCTCAAAGAGCTGTCCTCTCCTCGGAAACATTTGCTTCAACTTTATCTTGTTGGTTCTGCAATGCAAACCAAGAAAGGAATAAGATAATATTTACTCCACCAAATATGACAAATTAAAAGATTATACCCATATTCATATAGCTGAAAGATTGACTCGCCTGGATCTCCCTTAGAACCTTGACATGCTTCATGATTGTCAGACTCAAGTTCTCAAGTATATCTGAGACTCTGAGTGTTGTCCAGCCAAAATGTGAAACTTGTTATGGACAAATCAACCAATCAGCAAAGCACGAACAAACTAACAATTAAATCAAGATGCAGAAACGAAAGCACGTTGAGCTAAATCATCTTACACAAACCATTTCTCAAACCCAGCGGAAGAACAAATCGCTAAAAAGGTTACAAAACTTTCAAAAGGGAAAACAATTGAAAGTAAGATGCACAGACAATCCTTAAAGGAAACTCCATTGCTCTGTATCATCTTAGTCAAATCAATTCAAAAATAAATACTCAGACCCTGAAAGACGAAACAAATCCAAGTAAACACACCATCCCAGCTGATGATGGCAACAAAATACAGGGACCAACAAAATCAGATGTCGCATTTTAGTTTTATAATATAAACAGAGAGTAAAACGTTTAATCACTTAGTACCTTCTTTATGCACTTCTTTCTTTGCTCTTCTTCCTTCTTCTGATAATTAACCTTGTCTCATAATCATCATCATCATCCGTTATATGCTCAACAGCTTTGTTAGTTAACCATGACACATCATGTGAAATGAAATTTTCTTTTATGGTTGATCTGCATATTCAACATTGGACGATCACGAACTGAATAAGCAAAAAAAAAAAAAAAAAACTGAAGAAGCATTGTAAAGGTGCACACCTTTATGTCATAACTGTGCTCAGATTGGAGTTCATCAGCCTGTGGAAAAAGAGGGAGAAGATGAAGAGGAGATCAGAAGCCGTGAAGATTGGCCTTTTAGAAGTTATGGTGGGCTGTGAGGATTCTATCTGTCTTGAAGCCACCGTTGGAGGTGTCGCCAAAAAAACAGAGAAACTGGAGACCTGCAGCTGAATTTTTTCGATCTCATCTCCATCGCCTGATGTGGTTGTATGAAGCTTGTGGAATGTGTGTTTGAGCAATGAAACGGAGGAGAGATTTATATAAAGGGAGTTAGAACGATAATATATCTTGCGGGCGAAGTAGTAAAGGAAGGAGTTTAATGAGTAGAGTGGTGGAGGCTGAATTAACTACATGGAAAGGAAGAGTTACATCAATGCCTTATTTTCAGGACTGGAACGAAGCTGAGGAGACAACTAAGGTGAAGCTGATGATGATCCCTAGTTGCGGCCAATTTGGTTTGAGAGATAGATGGGCCTGATTTTAAAGTGGTCCAGAACCCGTATAACCCCAGATGATCAGTGCCAAAGCTAATGTCCGTGGCCCATTCTCTCACTGACGTGGCAGATTAAAACCTTTCAATTGGTCAATTTATTAATCTGATGTGGATATGCTCTCCATTGAGCATATCTCCCTTTTACTATGGTTAGATATTGGTATTATGACACGTGAAAAAAAAAAATTCACAAAGGCCTGAAGAGTTCTCAAACAAAAGCATTTTCAGATTCTCTCTTATTTTATGTTTAATTTTTTTTAATCTTATATATTAAAATAGAAGTAACCACCTTGATTCATGTGTGATTTTTTTTAAAAATGGAACCTAATGGACCTATTCCTATAAAGTCATGTTACATTTAATATCTAATCTTATCATTTAAATTTTGGGCCTACCAAAATTTTTTATTGGGCTATCAATAACTGGATTTAAACAATAGATGATCCATTGGATTTAAAAATAATATAAATTAATTATATATAATTTAATGTTGTAATACTACACCTCTATATGCTAAATATTTAAATATTTGCCGATGTTAACTTTTAAAATTATAAAGATTTTTTTTTAAATAACAAAAATCATATTATCTAACAATGATTAATTTTTACTACCTTAAACCAATGGAAAAAAAAATTAAACTATATAGTTTATTTTAAAAATTAAACAAAAACTAAATATTTAATTATTTACTCGATAATATAAATCTATGAAGCGAAAAGTTTAATTTTTAAAAAACTTTATAAATTTGTGAAATGTTACAATATCTTTGAATATGACAATAAAAATATTTTACTAATCTTTATATATATAGTTACGATTTTAATAATGAAATAATAATCTGAAACTATATATATAGAAAAAGATACAAATACATGTGAAAGTTTGAAACAATCTATTCAATGAAAAAATATACAGTAAACTTATTATGTTTTAAAAATTGATAGACACCTATATATTATAATATATACCAATTTAGAATTGAAAACAAAATATTTATATAAAAATAAATGAAAACAAATACCGCGCGGGTCGAGATCTAGTTGTTATTTTAAGAACGCATTTTTTGTAACTTATCCATTTTATATATTCCATTATAGATTTAAGGGAAACCAGATATTGGAATAACTACCTACTTCTTAATAGAAATCAAAAACCATGTTTTCTTGTTTTTTCCAGCAATAGAACGTGACTTATGCATTAGAGAAATTCTCTAGGATAGTCTTTTTTAACTTTTTGTAACAAAAATAGTCTTTAATAAACAAAATGATCAAAATAAGTTTTATCAAAGGGTTAAAATATTTTTTACCCTAGAGTTAACTAATCTAGACTTAAGGTTTAGAGTTAAGGGGTGGGGTTTTGGGAACATGGTTTCAAATTTAAAAAAATAAAAAATAAATATTAAAAATTTCAAAATAAATAAGGGCTATTTTGGTCATTTTCTTTCTTGGATACTATTTTTATGACAAAAACTTAAAAATAGTAATTTGAGAGAATTGCCCTATGCATTACTATATTTATTTTATTTTTCTTTTTGTTGAAATATTAATATTACTACATTTATGTATTAACTATTCTATATTACTAAGAGTAAACAAAACAACTTGTCTATCATTGAAGATTTAAATCCTAAAACTATAAAATAAATTATATTAGTTGAAATATTTTCTTTTTTGTCATCGGAAATATTTTCTTATTTTATATATATTTATAGTATTTTAATTTTCACAATATTTTAGTAAAAATAATTTTCAACCCAATTCTTACAAAAAATAATTATTTTATAGTATTAAAATATAACTATTGATTTTTATAATATTTTATTTATATAAATCATGGAAGAAATTTGAGATGAAAATAGTATATTTTATGAACTATTTATATAAAATCTAACTATTAATTATCTAGAAACAAATGTAATTTAAAGTCCACTTATTGATATTGCTATATTTTAAAAATGTAAATACATTTTATTTAATTTGTTTTATAAGTTTAAATTATAAAACATGATTTATTCAGGACAAGGATGGTATAATACCCTGGAAGGTTTTGACGGACTAATGGGAGCAAGGAATACAAGAACGAATCAGTCGCCACTACATTAAGAGATAGAGGCTCTCATATGGGCAATGAAATGCATGAGGAATCTTAGACAGTTTTCGGTTACATTTGCAACAAATTGTTTACAGTTGGTGAAGATGGTTTCGGAACCAGAGGAGTGACCAGCCTTTACTAGCTATTTGGAAGACATAACAATTTTGAAGAGAGGTTTTAACAGCTAAGAGATCATTCACATACCACGGACGCAGAACTCAAAAGCGGACAGTCTCGCACGCAGGGAAACAACCGTCGCTGGTCGTTCATATGGATGCGGAGCTACCGGTGTGGTTTGCAGAATCTTCGTGAATCTGCTTATGTTGCTGACAAAAATAATTATAAGTTTAAATTATTGTGTATTTTTAAATATTATTCTTTATTTTCCTGTAAATATAAAATTAAATAATTTTAAATGCATCAATTATATTAATAATACTTTTTTAAAACTAAAAATACTATTAATAATTTATTTTAATCTCCAAAACAAAAATCAAAATCTAAAATCACTATTTAAATTTTTTTTTAAAAACAAAATCTACAGCAAAATCAAACCAAAAATTAAAAACCAAAATCTGAAAACTAAAAACTAAAATCTAAAAACCAAACAAACAATCATCGCCTTTATAGTATTGTAGTCTCTATGTTTATTTATCTAAGATGCTTTATCAAATTTTTCATCTTATTTTATTTTATCATGTTTTATGCATAATGTAATTTAATATATTATTATATAAGTATTTTTACTATGCATTATTTTTCTTATTGATCTATTCATTTTTAGTTTTCTATTTAATATTTCAATGTAAAAATATGAAAGATAACAAATTGCTATTATTTAAAATTTTAATTTTTGGGTATAATTTTATTTTATTTTCTCAAAGATGTGCTTATCCTAGCAGAAAGTAGGAATGGACATTTCGGTTTAATTACGGGCTCGGTTTGGGTTTGGTTTGGGTCTAAGAAATCTTGAACCAAAGTCAACCCAAATTAGTATGGTTTGGTTCATGTTCGGTTTGGTTCGGTTTTACTTCGGTTTAATATATGCTCGGTTCAGTTTTAGTTCGGTTTGGTTTGTGTTTGGTTCGGTTTGGTTTGTGTTTGGATCGGTTTAATTTGGTTTTGTTTGTATTTTCAGTTCAACCGAGTTATTTTTTTTGTTTTGGTCTAGTTCAATTACAAAAATATGATTTATCAAAACATAAACAAATCATCATTTGATACTATATCATTATTTCTTTCATGTTTAAACGTAAAACCAATAATCACAATAAATATGTAGAAAATGTAATTCAATAATTTTATATTATTATCTTCAAACTTAATATCAATATCACAAAATAACTTTTTCCGTTTTGATGTTAATATATGAGATCCATATTCTTTTATTTTATTTTTAGGTATGCTTATTTTATTCATTTAAAAGTAAAATGTATAAAATTACATTTAGTTGTTTAGTCTAAATGGTTAAACATATTAAATCTTAATAATATTAGTATATTTAATTAATCTAATTACAAAACATTTCGGTTTTTCAGTTTGGTTCGGTTTAAGACCAGACCAAACCAAACCGAATCATTTGGATTGATAAAATCTTGAACCAAACAGGTTAGACATGTGCTTGGTTTGGTTTGGTTAGATCGGTTTGATTTGGTTTGGGTTTTTTTGCCCACCCCTAGCAGAAAGAATTGTGGAGATCACGCAACGAAGTTATTGATGGTGGCGATTAAAAGATTTAAGATGTTGCAAGGGAAATTGTTAAAGAGTTCGAAGCTTGGAATCATTAAGTGTTCAATTTTTTTTTTGAATAATGTTTGTTGATCTAAGAAATCCAAAATATTTAAACTTGGGATAATGTTTGTCAGAGTAAAGCAGCATATGTATGATTTACATTATTGTTGAAGTATTCATATTTAACATATTTTGAAAGAGACAACTTGTGGTTATAAACTTCATTATATACTGTGTGTGACATTCACAAAGCAAAATCAAAGTAAATATAATATTTATGTATTTAGGGGGTGTATTCAACTAAAAATTTTAGGTGATTAGCATTAAAATGACAAATTCACTGTTATTCAAACATGAATTTTAAAAACTCATTTAAAATCCACTGTTATTGAACTTAACATTTCGTAGAGTACTCTAAAATCTACTATTATTGAAAATATTTTAAATTGTGGAGTTTTAAAGTTTTCAGGTGATTTTAGAGTGTTTGGGTGGAGTTTCTTAGTTAAAAAAAATTAAAACTCAAATCTCATAGTTTTAGGTTATACTCTAAAGTGGTTTAACAAAAATTACCTAAATTTCTGCAACTTATTGAAATTATCTAAAACTCCATTAAAAATCAAATCACTTTGAATGTTATATTGAATACACCCTTTTATATTTTCATTTTTTTCTCTTTTTTGGATAGTTATGAGAATGGACCATAACTGTAGTTTGTCCACCTCATTAATCCAAAATTAATACCATTTGTAGATGAATTATTGTTGAGCCCAAATAACGAAATGAAATACTCTCTATGTTCGTTAAGATTTAGGGCCCATTAAAATATAGGTTATTTATTCAACTCCACTATATCATATTCTAGTTCTGGTGGATTCAACGAAAAGGCATGATTGAGATTTGGTGCACGATTGAAATCTGAGGTGTTATCGGCGCTGGTTGAGATTTTCTCTGTTTCAGAGCTCTATTGACGACGGCGGTTACAATAGCAATGACTCTTCTTTCGTCTGGTGTTCTAGGGCTGAGCCGTGGCAGTAAAGTTATGTGTTTTGTTTTATTGTGGTTCTTAGCTTATCCCGTGTTTAGCTTTGGACATTATTTATTATACAAAAAATTGAGACATAAACAACTATATATACTTCCAATAAAATATTTAAAACAAATGTAGAAATAAAATACAAAACTTGTAGACGATCTTTGTATTCATTTTTCTTTTCATTTTTGTTTATTTTATCATAAATCATCCTATTATGTAAATTATAACTGGTCTACGAATCTAGACATGAATAGAACAACAAAAAAAAAAACAAAAATCTATGAAAAACACACGCAGTCATGGCCATAGAATTTGTTGTCCTGTTATATACTTTTATTGTGTGAGTGATCCTAAAACATTGGAATCTTTTTTGTAGAGATGTTATCTCTGCTAGTTCAATTGAGAAATTTGGCTAAGCAGTCGGATCTTGAATCATTGAGATGATATGTTTGCAATACGTTTCAAAATGTTGGCATGTAGTATATTGAAGCATGCTCTCCATAGTCCAGATAAGTGCATCTAATTATGTATGCAAAGATGACATGCGTTTTTCTTTGTTTCGCACATCATACAGTTGCTCCTTCCATGCTTCATCATGCCACACCCAGCCATATCCATTTGTGCTGTGAATCTGAGGTCCAAGATTCATCTACCAAACATATCTTCTTCCGCAACCATAAGGCTTGAGTATCCAGTGTCTGGTCTTGTGTGTTAGCGTCAAACAAGAGCTTTGAATTCAAATCAAACCATGCATGGCATTCACTTCGAGCATGTCTAACTAGCTCTAATGGGTCTCTTGTGATTCTTCTATACATTTTTTAATTCTGAGCTTTTTAGAAATACCAAATTATTTATGGATAAGGATCTCTGTCTAATTTCGGGTCCTCTATTTCACTCTACCTCTAAAATAAATAATCCAAATTGGAATAAACACTTGATATTGGGAATATGTTTGGACATGATGGTGTCGATGAGAGGGCCCAAGTTTGTAAAGCTGGCAGACATTTGAAAATCGCATGATTGATTGATTCATCAGATTTTCCGCATCTCGGACAAATATTATCACATCGCATTTGACGACGTGTTAATTTCTCTGTGACTGCTAAGTATCTTAAAACCATCTTCCATATAAGATGTCGCATCTTTTATGGGGCATTTATTTTCAAGCAAAGGCTTGAAGTTTTTTGATACCATAACTTCAGTTTCTACTCAGAGAATATTCTTGCAACCTAATAACTTGATTTCACAGTGTACATCCCACTTTTTGTATAACTCCATCTATATTTAGCATCCCGGTTGGACTGGTTTATGTCTATACTCCGAATGAGAGGTATATCCTCTTGAGCAATCATGTTCTCCAACACTCCTACATTCCACCCCTTAGGCGAATCCATGGATACATTCATTCACTGTTATGCGAGGGTGAACTACTAGAGCAATAGGTCGAGCCGGTCTAGCAGGGATCGTAGGAATCCATGGGTCATCCCATGCTCGAATTTGAAACCCTGATCGTACATTCTGTATGATACCCAAGGTCAGTAAAGACCTAGCTGCCATCAAGCTTGTCCAGATGTATGAAGGACTCTCAGTATCAGTTGCTCGCAAAGGCGAGCATAGATGATAGTACCTTCCGCGCAAAATCTCGCAAGAAGTGTCTGAAAAATGAATCAATCTCCTAAATTGTTTTGTTAAAAAAGCCAGATTAAATTCAAGAATTAATCTGAAATCTATGCCACCTTCCTCCTTTGGACAGCACAATTTCTTACATTTTGCTCAATGTATACCTCTTTTAGGTGGGTTCGTGCTCCAACAGAATCGTACAATGACCCTTGCCAGTTTTTCACAAATCTCCAATGAGAGTAGGAAGTTAGACATGACGTATGTCGGTAGAGCTAAAGCTATGGCCTTTATAAGAATCTCCTTTCCTCCTTTTGTTGGTCATCGAGCTGACCATCCATTAATTCTGCACTTCGGTCCACTTATGTCTTCAGGGATCCCAAGTAGGTTCCCATTCCACCTTCATTATTAAATCCTAGTGTTATTTTTATTTCTTGCTTTATAGTTCCTCGAACCCTTTTACCAAAAAGAAGCGATGACTTCTCAATAATACAATGACCAGATGCTTTCCAATAAACCTATACTTCTTTCATAACCTCATCACATTCACGGAGCTCCGCCTTACATAAGAAAAGACTATCATCAGCAAATAACAAGTGAGACACCGGAGGGCTAGCACACGATACACGCATTCCTGTTATCTTTCCTTGACTCTTTGCATGATTTAAAAGGCTAACAAGCATCCGTGCATAAGAAAAAGATGAAAGGAGAAAAATGATCTCCTTGACGTAATCCTCTCTTCGGGATAATGTTTCCTCTGGGTTGGCCATTCATGAGAATATGATACTTAACTAAAGTGACACAACGCATAATTCGCTTGGTCCATGTGTCCGAAAATCCCATCATTTTCATCACATGTCGAATAAATTCCCATTTCATTCATCATATGCTTTGCTCATGTCGGTTTTGATGGTCATTTGTTTGTATCGGCCACCTGGTTTCGTTCTACATGAAACATCTCTTGAGAGATCATTATATTATATGTGATCTATCGACCTGCAACAAAGGTTGATTGAGTTTCTGGGATATGTTCATCTAAAAAAAAATTCAGTGTGTCCGGCATAAGACCTTTGAGACTATCATAATAGATTTTGATCCGCGTTTAGAAAGCGCGTGTTTATTTTTGAAATTAAATAATTTTTTCTTATATAATTTTTATATAAGATAATGTATAGGTTTGAGTACATTTACTCGGGTGCACTGAACCGTATCTGAAAACAAAATCCAAAATTAAGCTTAATTTCATAAAAACGAGTATATCCTATATCTTTGGAACCGGAAAATAGAAACCGAACTAAGAACCAAATGAGTACTTAAAATTTTAAAATATAAATTATATACCTACAGATATTAATTATATTTAATTTCTAAATAACCAAATATTCTAAAAATACTATTTATAAACCAAAATTATGAAAAAAAATAATGAATCCAATATTTTTTATTCAAATAATTAACAATTAATTATTTATCCTATATTTGTTTTCCAAACAGCTTAAACTACTCGATTTAAAGCGCAAGATATTTTACATTTGTAAAAATTCAATAAAATGTATTATATGCATTGTTAGAATTTGTAAAGTAAATAAACATGTTCTATTTAAGCCAGTCTTTTTTTATTAATTCTATTTAAATCTTTAACCTGTTTAGACCCATTTGATATCTTTTATGATAAGATTAATCATTTAGCATATATAAGAATGTAAGATCAAATCTTAATAATTTATTGCATGTAATTAATTAAATTAATGTTTCAAAGTTGAATAGTTTATATTAAGGGTTTTAGTTTCTAATTCACGTAAAATGAAAAAAAAAATTTATACACCAGAGGATTGTCCATTACAACCTATATTACACTATTAATGGAACTATATACGGTAATGATCACGTCATGTCTAAAAATGTTTGAATAATCTGTCATATATTCATGTGGATTTATTGTTAGTAATTATATAATAGATTATAGGAGAATAATAAATGAGTTCATTTAAATTATGTATAGTATTTATATAGTTAGAGAAATATAAAATAAAACGAAAAAATAGTTAAATCTAATGAAAAGGTTTAACAACTTTGTTTAAATAGCTTTTTGTAAAATCTTTCTCTTTTGATAGTGTAGATATAAATATTTTCACGAGAGCTTGTATCATGTTGAGCTCTAAAATCATAATTAAATGGGATTTGTTTATCAAAATAAAATATTTTTTTGTTTCTCCTTTTGGCGTGCTTCTCCAAGAAAAATACGAACACCATATATCATCACTTAGTCATCACCGCAAATGACAAATATCTCAACCTCTTTATAGTGGTTATTCACGCAATAGGAAACACAGATTTTTCAAAATTTCCAAGGGATTCTCCCTTTTTAAAGAAAACTAGACCCTGATCTACGCGCCAGCACGGATATAAATTTTTAGTTTTTAATTATTTATTTTATTAAATGATGTATTTGTAATATTCGTTCATATTATATTCATTAAGTAAATATTTTTTTTTGCTTCTTAAACTATCTATTTTTTTTGCGAATGTGTGATATCATATAAAAATGAGTATATAGAGTTAATTAGATAATTGTAAAAACATAAATTTTCTTTCGTGTGCGATATCATATAAATAATGATCCACCCAGTTAACAAAATTCATTATTTTTTTTATGTGTAATTTTTTTTATTTTGACCATTTCTTTAAAACTATATTAAATTTTACGTAGTTTAATTAGAATATTTTTAATATATTTACTTTTTTATTTGAAATGCAACTCAATATTTTTTTTAA
>NC_027749.1:17321162-17326055 GCF_000695525.1 Brassica oleracea var. oleracea | reverse complement strand
TTTTAAAATCTCCATTATTAAAATTATGCACGTAAGGATAACTCATGAGTTTTTTTGGTTGATTAAATGACATTATGTCCAAATTTATTTAAAGATATTTTATTAAGGTAACCGAAAAAGACAAACACTAAAATAGGAAGTTTAAATTCATTTAAGCATATTTCATTAATGTAACTGAAAAGATAAGTAATAAATTATACAGCTTTATTCGTTTTAGGATATTTCATAAATGCAACTGAAAAAGACAAGTAAAAAATAGGGAGTTTAATTAATAAAATAAGAACATTTTCAAATGTGTACTTCTCTTTTAATAATATAGATTTATTTCCAGTATTTTGTCAACTACTCTATCCGTTTCACTAAGATATATTGTATGTTTTAGAAACAAATTATTTTACAAAAATAGAAGTTTTGTGTTTTCTAAAAAAATTATAAACTTCAATAAAATTAATTGACTTTATTGAATTACTATTGGTTATAAGTTATTGAAACTTGAAAATTACAAAAAATGATACATTTATTATAGTAATTTAATGTATATTTTTAATATGCGTAAAAACACTAGAAAATCTATCTTTGTGAAACACATGGAGTATTTATTATCTTTATAAAATTCATAGATCGTCAATTTGCGTATTAATTACGAAGATTTAAAATTCCAATAAAACTTTTTTTCTTTAAATATTTTATAAATAGAGAGTCTTAAACAGTGCTGATCTAACATTTTAGATGTCTTAAACAAAATTTTGAAAATATATATTTTTATTTTTTTATTTAATATCAATGATATAACTCACATTAAAACTTTATAAACTAATTTAATTATATTTTTGATTGGTAAAAATAACTTTATGATGTTAATTGTATTAGTCAATGTTATCATAAATATTTGACTATAGGTAATCATAATTTACTAAAATATGTCGTTAGTATAAAATTTCACATTTGAGCAATTATTATAAGAATATATAATTACATAATATATTTATTAATAAAAGTTTTATAAATATTTCTAAATTCTTTAAAATATTATTATTATCAAAAAGTTATAAATTATATTTATATACAAATACTAACAATTTTTTTAATATGATCAAATTAAATGAATTATACCCTCTCAAACTATATGATTTAATCAATCGTTTGAGTGGCTTATCTTTTAGCTGACTTTGGTCTTAAGTCAAGTCAAAGATCATCTTTAATGGTTCATTTTATTTTTTACTCTAAAATAGAATGAAAATAGAATCATGAACAAAATAAATAATTTATTTTATATACAGAGTAAACCAATTTTATACTCTGTTATAGTGTGAAAATAGAGTTGTGTTAAATCATTTTTACTTTAAGTTCTATTTTACTTGGAAAAATAGAGTAGGGGTTGGAGATGTCATCTGCATGCTTCAATGTTCCAAAATTTAGTACAAAAAGAAGAGACCGTGGAAAAAGTTCACGAGATACGATATATATATGAAATGTTTTATATACATATCAATTAAAATTTGGAAGCATAATTGGTTTAGTGATGATCAGGGGCGAAGGCACGATGATGGTAATTGGTGCACGTGCCCCCATATACAAATAATAAAATTTAAAAATTTAGGCTAAAACATCTGAAATTTGTTAGCTAAAATGGTGTGAACTCATAGTTTTCCAAGTTCAGTTATCCTTTATTCATCTTTTATAAATAATTAGTATACAATTTCTAGCTTCGCCCTTGGTGATGATCTAGTGATTACTGCTTTAATATGTAATTTTGTATTACTCCTAAAGTTGTGATATTTTTTTTTTCTTATGTACTCCTTCTGTTCCTGAAAGTAAGATTTTCTAAAGTGTTCACGTTTATTAAAAATTCAATAAATGTTTATAATTTAATTTTTCTTTTACTTTATTATAAATTTTTCGATAACTTTTCACCAATGAAATTTAATCAATTCAAATATTTTCATTTAATATTTCTTAAAAGTATAAAAAAATCCCTTAAACATATAGAAAATCTATCTTTGTGGAACAAGTAAAAAATCTAAAACATCTTACTTTCAGGAACAGAGTGAGTATAGGTTAAATCTCTTTTGGAATGAAAATTTATGAAAAATGTGTACAAAACATACTACTTCCTCTCTCATAATATATAAGCAATCGGGTGTAACTAAAATGTACTCCCTACGTTTCCGAAAATAAGATTTTCTAGAATATTCACGCTTATTAAGAATTTAATAAATATTTATAATTTAATTTATTTTTAACTTTATTATACACTTTACAATAACTTTTCACCTATGAAATTTAATCAATTCAAATATTCTCAATTAATGTTTCTCAAAAGTATAAAAAATTATATTAACAATATAGAAAATCTATCATTATGGAAAAAAAAAGAATCTACAAAATCTTACTTTCAGGAACGGAATAAGTAAAATTTACGCGCCTATTTTGTTAAATGCTTGGAGCGACCGGTTTGCGTGAAAATGTGAACCACATATAAATGAATAGAAGAAACGTGACTTCCAAAATCAAAGAAGTGTCAACATAAAGCAGCCAAATCTCCCTAAACATTAACACATCCCCGATCAACACGTTTGGTTTATTATTTCCCAACCTAAGAATTAAAGTAAGAGGAGAAAACGTAGTTTTTATTTTAAATTCTTAAATTACCAAATATTTTAAAGTAAAACGAAGTATAATAAGTACGTTATTTGGCAAAGTCTGGTTGGTTTCACTTTAGTTTTTCAAAGTTTCTATTTTATTAGTATTAAAAGCACAAATAGTGTGAGTGGTGCTGAAATTAGAGGAGAAAAACAAAATAAAAGGAATTCAACAGTAAAAATGGAAAGTGATAATGATTGTTAATATTTCCCAAGTAGCTTTTGAATAACAAAGAAAAATACTTTTCCGAGTAAAATTAGCATGAAACTATTATTTGGACCAGCCATAGCCAATGTTCAAAAAACACGCGCACTTAACCGAGTAATCGGCCGCCTACGCCTAGGCGATATGTTTTGTGGCAATTAACTTCAAGTTGTCTAATTTTTTTTTTTGCCAACAACTTCAAATCGCCTAATTTAATCTGCCACCATTTAATCACACGGTTGAAATGATTAATCAGTGGAATACCGGTTTTTAGCAGCCTAATGAAAATAAATTTGAGACTGCTGACAATTATATGGAGTATATAAAAGCCCAGCCCAATTTGAAGATTAATTATTTAAAATCATTATTTTTCATATATATCTTAATTACAAGATAATTCTGTAGCTTAAATCTAAGAAAAAATAATATTTTTAGAAATTAATAATTAATTTGATTATTAGTTTAATAAAAACTATAGTATATGTTTAGATATACTAATCTATTTCTCTAAAGAATCTAGAAATTAGTATAGTGATAACACATGTTATAACTCAAATAATATATAAAGAATTAGAAAAAATGGTTTAAAACTCGATCTAGACACTGAATCGAATATATTTCGGAGTCACCGGATAATTGGATCGACCACAGATTAGTAAATTAGTTAATTTAATAAATATAATTATATATTAACTATTTAAAATATAAGAAAAAATTCATGTTTCTTAAAATAAATTTCATATTTAAATTTGGTTTCTTAATTTTTATTTTCATTTAACATATAAATATTTAACATTTTTTGTAAGAAGTTAGGACATATAATAAAACATAGCAAGACTTAAATTTCGTAAGTTTTAAAAATCTAATATAAATAATTAAATTAAATTTTAAATCCTAAATAAACCAAAAGTAAACATAAAAATTTAATAGATTTTCGATAACAAAAACTAAATTAACATCAATTTTTATTAACTAATTTTGGTTGTTTCTATCATTGTTCACTATATTATTTTCAGGTAGTATAGTGAAAAATTCATCAAAGTCTAAATATCACATTGAAATAGTTATATTATACATAATTTTACTAAATTGAATTCAATGACTTTGTTCATGACAAAATATTATTTATTTAGAAACATGTAAAATCAAGAAAATAAGGTAAAAGCATGTAATTTACTAAAAAGAATAAAAAAACACGGTTTATGTGATAGAAGTTATAATTTAGGAAGTTAGAATAAATGTTATTCACAATGAACAAAATAAGCAAGAGTTTAAAAAGAAGAAGGAGATGCAAAATATAAGCAGCAACAAGGAAAACGATAAGTTCCCAGAAAAAACTAAAAACAAAAAGTTCTTATTTGGAATACAAAAAATATTTAATAAAAAATAAAACCTAAGAAAAAGCTAAATAAAAATTACTCACTAGTTCATTTAGTGATTCAATCGGTAATCAGATTGCTGGATTTAAGGGTTTTTAACGAGTTTTAAACTAATTGATATTTTAAAATTCAAAGCGAATTATTTAACAGGTTATCAGGGAATTATTTAACAGGTTATCAGGTTTGCCGGTTCGACAATGGATCCGGATCGAATGTGAAAACACTGATTAAAGGTAAATTATTATATTTCTATCTCCGTTTTTCTAAAGTAGAATTACAATTTTTCTCTATTTATAAAGAAAAAGTAGTATTCCTTAACTTTTATTAAAAATTGCTATTTTGGAAAAATACATAGAAACAAGTCACCCTTTTACCATTTTTTTTTCTATTTACAAAGAATAAAGTAAAGTACATTGCCGGTTTCTGCCGTATACGATACTAGGGGCATAGCCCCCGCCGCGGAGCCGGATACATTGTTTGATGAGTTGTGTAGTGTTGTGTATGGGTTGTTGTCGTTTTTTTTTTTTACTTTTGATTTTTTGTGTTGTTTATTATGGTGATGAATGGAACATCGGATATCACACAGTTTGATTAAGGTGATATAAGAATGACCGGCGAATTCATATTTGTTGATATTTTATTATCTTATCTTCGTAATGATTTGATG
>NC_027749.1:17314061-17319682 GCF_000695525.1 Brassica oleracea var. oleracea | reverse complement strand
TAATCGTGTTAAGCGAATCTCACCAGGTTGAGCAAGCTGCCTCGACGGAGCAGATGACTTAGCAGAGACGGCGGAAACAAGTACAGGTTTCTTAGGCTTATCTGCACCGATGGAAACGGCGATCTGGCTCGGATCCTCAACGCCGTCATCTAACAGATCAAAAGGGTTCAAAGTTGCCATATCTTCAAATCAATCGAATTGATTACAACCCTTATTTTTTTTTCCTAACCAAAATTATCACACAGACAGAACACAATTGATTACATCAGTTGGTGAGAGAAATCTATAATTGCAGCGAAGGTGTAACGTTTCATATTTGGAGGGTTTTTGCGAGGAGACGTACATGAACCTTATCAACACCTAAATTTACTACTGAAATAAATCGGTTGAGATTCAATAAACAATTAGATTTAGTTTTGTGTATCGGCTTCAGGATAGATCTCCATCACCCGCCGCCGCCGCCTAAGCTATAAAAAAAATCAAAAATTTTTAGATTCGAAACAAAAAAAACTCAGATTCGGACAAGAACTAACGTACAGATTCAATAGCGGCATCGATCTTAGCCTTAGATCGCTTGGTAGAGCGTAGAGATGATGAAGACACAGTTCACGGGATGAAGAAGAAGAACAGAAACGCTTGGAAGCGAAGAGCTACGTCTCGTCTCAACCATATCTCAGGAAATCTAAAATATCAGAGAGACTTTATGTAAATGTGGGACCCACAAACATAAAGGAGTTGCTGACGTGTCACAAAGATTCAAGACCCTCAGAAGATGCCGAGGGGCAAGAGCTTCCGAGAATATATATTAGGTTCGGCCATCAATGTACAAAAGTATCAGTTAGCTTAGTGGTATAAATGTTGGTGTTTATATCTCAATAACCCGGGTTCGAGCCATGGGTTTGACATTTTTTCACACTTTTTAAAAGTGGGATCCACAAAACGATGACGTGGCGTGCTGAAGAGTGAGCAAAAACTGATATATTATAATATAGATTTTACTCTCGTAATAATTATTTATTTCAAAACCTTTTATAAACTCGAAACCGGCCTTACTGCTGGCTTCGCATTATGTGGCACTCACTTCAAGTGAAGTAACCGACCAAACCATACAGACGACAAAAACACACAAATTTACAAAAAGCTTGTCGTTCTCGTTTAAACATTTTCGCCGTCTTTAATTTATAAACGCAACCATCCCAATCAAATCTAAAATATTTTCCTCACTTTCGATTGTTAAAATTAATGAAAGCTTTTTCTTCCATTTTCAGCCATATGTTCCATTAGTCCTAGCCATATTTTTACGACATTATATTCACAATTTATTTCAAACACCTATTAGAAACTTGCAACCGGCCACATTGCTGGCTTCGCATTATTGAGCCACTAAGTTAATCGACCCTAACCAAACACTGAAAAATATATTAAATCATTTTTTTTATAAAATCAACCTCAGATGATTTTATTTAAATTTTAAAATGACGAGAAACAAACATACAACCCAATTATTTACAAAACGTTCGGCGTTCCCGTTTTACACATTTTCGCGTTTAAATCATTCGCCGTCTTTAATTTATAGACGCAACCGTCCCCCAATCAATTCTTAATCATTTAATCACCGCTTCTCCTCAACGAAACCATCAGCCGCGACAACGACGTCAGCGTCCCACCAAGTCTCACCGTCCGATTCCGTCAACGCACCGTTAAACTTCCTCAAATCTCCCATGGCGATTTTCCCGCTGACGTCATCCCTGACATATAACTTCTCCACGCCGCCGACGTCAACTCCGACTATGTTCCCAAGAAACCTCCCCGGCTGCCTCCACTCCGCCAGCAACGCCGGCATCCTAAAACCAACGCGTGGATCACACGCCTCCACTTTAACGGCGTCGCTACCTTTCTTCTCCGCCGTCAAGAAAAACGTCGACGGCGAAGAAGAGCTACAGTTTCTGAGAAACGACGCCACCACATTGTTCTGTTGATCATCATCTCCGTCGTAGTCTCCGCCGTATATATCTAAATGATCCCAAAGCTTCACGACTCCGCTCGACCCGATCCCACCGAGGTCCGGCCACGAGAACAAATCCCCGAAGCTACCATTGAAACATGAGAAATTACCATTTTGCCCCTGGTTGTCATTATTGTAATAATCAGACCCTTTCACGCGGAAGCCTCCGTTGACCCATCCCTTATTATAGATAAAGTCAACATCTTTCTCGTCTTCGTCTTCATCATCTTCTCGATCATCTTCGTCTTCATCGTCTGAAGAAACAGAGGAAGAGCAAGAAACATCGGAGTCGCTGTCGTAATCATCGAAAAGAGTTGGAGGAGATATTGAGACATCGATTTTTCGTAACCTAACAACTAAACTCTTGAGTCTTGTAATGAAATTTGTGAAATAAGCTAACAAAGCAATAATCAATGCTCCCCATTTCCAGAAACCGTAAGCTTGGTGTAGCTTTCCGATACCGGAAACAGCAACAGATCTGGAGAGAAACGACGGGTCGTTTATTGAGCTCATGCCCACTTCGAAATCTCTAATTATATTAATCATGGGAACCTCCATGGCTAAAAGTTTTTAAGCAACAAAAAAAAAATTAGGTTTTGGTTTTGCTAAAGAGAAAATGGTTGAGAGGAGAAAGAAGAAGAGGGTCGAATGCAAGAGGTGAAGTAAGTCTTATAAAGAGAGATAACAAGAGGAGCACGGTAACTAGTGGATGAGCGTGAGAATTTTGTGGGCACACGTATGAAAAAGTGAGAAAGATAAGGTAACAATCGCAATGAGTTAACTTGTGCCAGATTGATTCTATATATGTGTCTATCATTAAAGTGTTAAACTATTATCTCTCTGCACCACAACAAAAAACAAATTTTCTTGTTTTTTCGGTGTTATTTTAGTAATTAAAATCATAAATACACGAGTAGTTCGAACCACCTACTAGACCTAGACCTAGGACTTATTATCCGAGATCCGGATTCGATTCGAGATCCGTTCCGAAAATAGGATATCCGAGGTGTCCAGATAGTAAAATCTTGGATCCGTGTAAACCGAATCCGGATCCGAATATCTTAATTTTTAGGTTCGGATATCCGGATCCGTATTTTTAAAATATATTAAATTTTTAAATATTATTAATATTAATATTTGATATATTAATATTTATACATGAATTAATCTTATAATATTATATTTTAGTTTTTACAATATTATAAACATATATAAATATATTTATAAATATTTAATTTATGTATTATATTAAAAAAAATAGTATTTTTTGTTAAAAAAATATTTTTAATTATTTTGACGGATCCGGATCCGGATATCCGCGGATAATAGAATATCGAGACGGATATCTGAAACCCGGATATCTGAAAACCACGAATCCGGATCCGGATATTAAATCCACGGACCTGACGGATCCGGATCCGTTCCAGGGCTACCACCTACCACAATATAGCTTTATTTTAGTATTTGCCTTTTCCTACTTCACAATAATTGAAATAAGGTTTGGATTTGAGGCGCCCAAAATAATTGTGTTGGTGGTGGTTACTTTGTTAAGAGGATCACTGAGGTCCTCAAAGAATAGATCTTTTTGTTTTTCCTTGTGAACATTTTTAAACAATAACAGGATTATAATATTATTATATGACAACTCATAAAATATGACAACTGTTTCCACGTACATATTTATTTTCTTATCATTATGTATTAAAGAACTTTTAATATACATACATGACTTTTATTTTAGAAAGATATATGTGGCGATTAAATTTACTTTTATCTCTTAGAGTATGGTAAAAAAAGAATTTATCATATTATGTAGTATATTATATTTAAATTACAGAATTTTGAAAACATATGAATATTGTTTTGAGAAAATCAGAATTTTTATATTATATTAAAAACACAGAAAGGGTGCTAGAAACTCTCGTGGACCCGGTCTGAGACAATTTCGTATTGCAAGAACAAAGACATATTAACCACAGATTTCCTGCCACGTGTGTCTCCTGAACGAGCGGGAAAACGAAATAGCATTTATAGCTGATTCCTACCAACATGAGCTGTAGATAGATTTGGTCCAGATGAATCACAATAAATTTTTATATGGTTAGATGCACGCCACGGTTTCTTCTATGAGAAGGTAACATCATCAGATCAAATCTTGACTAAATAGTTGATTAGGGGCTTTACGTTTTCATCTTGACTTAAAACTTTTGTGTTCAACAAAAGAATTCAAAGCAAAGTCTATTTTGTTTTACTCATGTAAATGTTGGACTTTTCTTTTGGGACAGAGTTAGAGATTTTAGTGCAATTTGTATTTTGAAGATAAGATTTTTCAACAGCTAATTAAGCTTATCCTCTCATGATAGTACATTACCCTTACACACCGAATATGCCAGAATGGTGGCTTGACTCGATCCAATCCGTTTATTAGTGAAGGTATTCTTCTACCCTACAAATAATGCATAAATGGATTAACTTTTTAAGCTATTGAATGGGTTACACTAGTAATGTGTTACCAATTTCTAAGGTATTGAGCTCTTTGAATGGATTTTTATGTTACTACATTTAATTATAGGGACATGTGTAAATCATAATTTTCTGATTAAAGAATACTAAAATTTAACACATCAATGTAAATTATTGCAGAATTTAAGATTCATTTTAATATTTATTAACTTTTTCATTTTATATGATTTTTTCTTATTGAGATAAGAGATGGTTAAATGATTGAAGCTTTGAACGGTGAAAAGTATAATAGAATATGATATATATCTATTATTGTGTTGTGTTTCAGAATACAAGATGCATATATATATCGGCGGTGACATAACATAATATATATTAACACTAGATAATGCAAACTTTCATAAATACTTAATATAAATATGTTAAAAATATCTTGAGATTAACTTATTCTTCAAGTTTTTTTTTTAATTTTGAGAGTTTTCATGGGTTTCATGGGCTTCACAGTCTTGGTCCATAAGATACACATCTTTCGGCCTAACATATCTCTAATACTAGTGAATGTTATGAACAAAATAGTAGTATCAATATATATACTATCGGTTTAGATAAGAGGTGTACNCGTTCAGATGAAGCGTACAATATGATAAAATGTTGATAATGATGAGATTTGATTATTATGCATGGCAATAATGTGGAGTCAAGTTGAGATGCATGTTGTAAAGTGAAAGTGCAAGAAAAGTCATCCATTAAAGTGATTTTATTGTTATAAAAAGAACTGGAATTTTATTGTATCGCGGGAATTTGAATAAGGGCAAAATATTATACCCGTAGAAATAATAACACTGATATAGAGAGAGAGTGTTTCTTATTAAGGAGAAGAGAAGAGTTTTCGATGTGTTTACAAACGAACGCAAACGTTCGTATATATAGAAAGAAATTTACTGTGCAAATAGTGCAGCGGGCCCCACATCTTTTTATATTTTCAACGAAAGCGGCTCCTCCCTTTTCTTTTGACTTTCGTAACACTCCTCCTTGGGGGCCGGTGTCACTATCCGCTCTCGCTTAACGTTTTGTTGCCTCGTTAAAAACTTTTCCAGGAAAACCCAATGGGAAAACCCATAGTAAAGTAAAAAGAGTACAACTACGTAAGCTC
>NC_027749.1:17301047-17309676 GCF_000695525.1 Brassica oleracea var. oleracea | reverse complement strand
GGCTCGGCCGACCAATTAATAATAAACATAATATAAGGCGGCTCGGCCGACCAATAAATAAATTAAATTACTAGTAAATAATATAGGCGGTATTCCGGCCATTATAACATGATATAAATAATAGTAGATGCGGTATACCGACCATTATAACAGGGTATAAATGATACAAATAAATTTTACCGAATCGCAGAGTGATCGTGCTGATAACGTGTTATAAAAAGAACTGGAATTTTATTGTATCGCGGGAATTTGAATAAGGGCAAAATATTATACCCGTAGAAATAATAACACTGATATAGAGAGAGAAAGTGTTTCTTATTAAGGAGAAGAGAAGAGTTTTCGATGTGTTTACAAACGAACGCAAATGTTCGTATATATAGAAAGAAATTTACTGTGTAAATAGTGCAGCGGGCCCCACATATTTTATATTTTCAACGAAAGCGGCTCCCTTTTCTTTTTCTTTTTCTTTTGACTTTCGTAACATTTATGATTTTATGATTTGGATAGGAAAATTAACAAGGAACGAATGTTTTTGAGAAAACTCTGAAAAGGAGAAGCCACCAATTCGAAGCTGGAAAAGGGTTTCAGAGTTGGGCCAAACGAGTTTCAAAAGGGACTAATATTCAATGACCCACTTGGATTCACTATTGGTCCAAATAAATCAAATCAAAATAAATCTCTTCTGCCCATCAAATGAAAATCCGTCCTCTTTTGCTTTGTTTTCAGCCTAATCATAACAATAAGCACATCTAGGGATAGGGATGTTAACTAAAGGATTTTGGCCCGGCCCAGCCACATATGATATAAACCCAATTCTATTTGAATCCTACGAATGAGAGAGTTAAGTTCTAAACGGTAACAAAGAGAATAAAAAAAACATTCAATTCCTTATTATTTCTATAAAATTATACTATTTATAAAGAACAAAATTTTAATTTATATTCGTTCTTATTCCGTTTTTGTAGAAAATAATAGAAAAAATTTATTTCTCGCTAAATTTGGAAAGGAACAATAATTTTCACTCATTCCAATAATTTGGTGACCATTATGTTCTTAAAATGATCACCAATTAAACACTTAGAGCACTATTATCAGTAAAAACTGTAAAGGGTTCTAAAAGAAAAAAATCTATCATTATTTTAGTTATATGATTATATGTTTATTTTTTTAGAGTATGTTTAAAAATTAACAGGTTGACACTTGTGTTTTTAGTATATCACAGTTTCTTAAAGATTTAGTTTTTGGAACTTTGAATCTTTCTTTTTTAATGTATTTATGATTTTATCTTTTCTTTTAGTTCTAAGAACTTATACTAGAATCTTTTGTTGGAGGTGCTCTTAGTCTATCCTATTATAAGTACATTATTTCAATTTATCTTCATTGTACTAAATACTTATATTTTCTGTTAAAGTAAATATATTAAAAATTAATAATTTATCTGTTCACAAAGAGTGTCATTTTGTGTATTTAGTTCTTTTGTGAGACATTTGTCTCGTTTTCTTTTGTTTTTAGACGTGGTGTCATAACTTCAATATACGAATTCATATTTCTATCAATTTGTTGTTTTTGAGTATTCAAGCCTATGTGACATTTCTCTGGGGTTATATTTCTATCTGTAATTTCAGGACACAATATAAAATAATTCTCTACAACAACTCGTAGTATTTAATTTGAAATATGTAGAAACCAGGTTTACAAGACTCGAACTTAAGAACACTACCTCAACAAAGAAAAATCGAATATCCCGGGATGTACTCCATCAACTTATCCATCATCAAAAAAAGAAAAAAAAAACCAAAACAGTCAGCAAAGATTACTGCACCGGTCTAGAGTTGGCAAAAATAAGTGGAGAAAGTTAGGGAGGCAATTTCCGGTAACTTTCTTTGTGGAGGAATGTTTCCTTTTTTAATCTTTCTGTCCCTCAGTGTTGAGTGGATTCTACTTTCCGGCAATAGCAACGGTTGCTCTCTTTTTTGGAATGAATTTTTTTTCAAAATTACTGAAACAATTTTGGTTTCTTTTTCCATATTAAGGTTCCCTATGTTACTCTTTCTTTCCTTCTTTATCCTCATTACATATTTTCTTTCCTTTTCGATATGATCTCTCAAAAGATTGTGACTGAATATTAGATTATTAGAGGAAAATTTGCGTCAATCACGTTAGATCTTTTACCCTCGCTCTTCCAGTTGCAATCCTTAGCAGACGCCGGGAGTTTGTGTGATCGTGGAAAAATGTCTGATCTGTTGCAGAAAGCCATTCAAGCCATGTCATTGGAGGAGGAAGAGCCCTTGACCTTGCCTGACGATCCGAAATTCAGGGTTTTCGACGAAAACCAGAATAGTTTGCTTGGTCGTCTCTTGAACCCGTATTGTCAATCTATGGAAAGAATGATTGAGTACATGCTGACCGCCTGGAGAGTGTATGGAAGAGTTCGTGGCATAGCTTTGTCCCATGACAGGTTTCAGTTTGTGTTTTAGAGGGAGGAAGATCTTCTAACGGTGATGAATGATAGGCCTTGGTCTTATAATCATTGGACCATGGTGCTGGAGAAGTGGATTGCTAATCCACCGGAGGATTTCCTCCAGTCTATGATGATCTGGATCCGTATTCAGCATATTCCGATCAATTTCTTTACTTCGGAGACTATGTATAAACTTGCATCGGAGGTTGGTAAGGTTGAAGAAATAGCGTATGATCCGAAGATCTCTCACACTAAGGATTATATTAGAGCTTTGGTGCTATTTAATACCAACAATCCGGCAAAGGCCTCACGTAAGCTTACTGTTGAAGGTGGGACAGTGACAATTGAATTTGAGTATGAGAAAATCCACAAAAGGTGTTTTCACTGTCTTCGTCTTACACATGAGAAGGTGAGATGCCCGCTTCTCAAACATGGAGCATATAGAGGTCCTAAGCCAGCTGAAGGTCCTAAAGTGCAACAAGGAGGTCCTGTAATAAAAGAGCCAGCAGTTGGTCCCCCAGGGTTCCCTGTGATGTTCCCGGAGCTGTCTAATGCTGATCGTAAAATGGCGATGTTGTATATTTCACATTCTGATCCTACTGAGCGCCTGGCTCGTATTGAATGAGTTAAAAAAGGGATTGCAGAAAATGTTGCGGCTTCGTCGGTGCACTTAACTCGCATTACCAAGGAATTGGATAAAGGGAAAGGTCATGTTTTCTCTTACACAGAACTCCTAGAAGCACAACAGTGTGGTACATCTCTCCAAGCCAACCCCGTCCTTGCGATCAGAGACGCAAAGAGTGTTGAAGATACAAAGTCCTCTGTATCTAAGTTTGCCACATGCTCTGCTCCAATGGTTCCAACAGGTTTTCAGTTTGGCCCTTCTTCGGAGGGGCGAGTCACCGGGAACTCAGGAGTAAGCAAGGCGCTAAGGCGAAGGCCTCCTTCGTGGAAGAGGAAAGTTGCAGGCAAAAATTTGAAATTGTTTGTCGCTTCAGCTGTTCCAAGGGAGGCAGAGCTTGTCACGAATTCAAAAAGGAAAGCGGACTTCCCTGCCGTTTTTTTCAGAAAACAAGAATCAAAGATTCTTAGACTCGTCGGTGGCTTCCGTATTGAAGCTGCTGCTTATGAGCATCCTCTCCTGGAACTGTCAAGGTGCAGGGAGCATTGAGACAATTCAGTTTATCTGGGCCCTTCGTAGGAAGCATTACACGGATTTTGTGTTTTTGATGGAAATGAAACAACAGTCTGATTACATTTTTGGTTTAAAGAAACAGTTGGGATATGATCACGTTTTTACAGTCGATCCGGAAGGATTGAGTAGTGGATTGGCTCTCATGTGGAAAGATACTCATCAAGTTACATTGCTCTCTAGCGACAAAAGAATTATCGATTTGAAAGTTTCTGTTGGCGCTTCTTTTTTCTTCATGTCATGCGTATATGGATATCCGGTTACAGCTAGGCGCCAGTTGGTTTGGGATCGTTTAGAGTTTTTGGATTTGAGAAGAGATGAACCTTGGATATTAGTTGGGGATTTTTACGAATTACTCTCCAACGATGATAAAAGTGGAGGTGCGATAAGGAGTGAATCATCATTCTGGAATTTCCGGAATATGGTTCAAAATTGCAAGTTGAAGGAACTGAGGCATTCGGGGAATTGCCTTTCGTGGGCAGGCTGGCGAGAAAATGGTTGGGTGCAATGTCGCCTTGATCGTAGTTTTGGTAACAGTGAATGGTTTTCTATGTTTCCTAGAGCTAACATGGAGTACCATGACATGTGGGCGTCTGACCATCGACCTACTCGGGTGTGTTTCTCTCTGGAAAGAGATAGTCCGGTGAAGGGACAGTTCTTTTTTGACAAGCGCATGTTTCTAGAGAAGGGTTTGAAGACATGGTCCGCTTGAGCTGGGAAGGGAGAGCTTGAGACGGTAGCTGTACTGTGGACCGCATGAGGAGATGTCGTAAGAGTATAATGGGTTGGAAGAAGAACTCTGATTTGAATTCCCGAGACAGAATCACGCGGCTACGTGCAGCTCTGGAAAATGAAGTGGCGAAAGTATCTCCCTCATACGATTTCATGAAGAAGCTGAAGCAAGATCTTGCGGAAGCTCTTCGTGAAGAAGAGTTGTTTTGGCGACAAAAATGTCGCGAAGAATGGCTCAAGGCGGGTGATCGAAATACAAAATACTTTCACAATTGTGTGAAAGGTAGAAGGATTCAAAATCGGATCTTGATGTTGATGAATGAATTGGATCGGGAACATTTTTCGGAAGGTGCTAAAGGAAACATTGCGGTAGAGTTTTTCAGGGATTTGTTTGCTAGCTCCAACCCTAGTGACCTTGATACTCTGCTTCTGGGCTTTCAAACCAGAGTAACAAGTGACATGAATCGAGGACTCACACGTGATGTTTCTGCAGACGAGATCAAGAAAGCAGCCTTCGACGTCAAGGGTAGCAGTGCGCCGGGAGAAGATGGCCTGACTGGGGTCTTTTATCAGAGGTTCTGGCATATGGTCGGACCATGTCTTATTTCAGAGATACAAGAGTTTTTCAGATCAGCTATCATGCCAGCAGGTTGGAATCATACCCAGATCAGTTTGTTGCCAAAGATTGTAAACCCTACCAGAATGACTGAAATGAGACCTATCAGCCTCTGTTCAGTTCAATATAAAATTATTTCGAAGATTCTGTGCAATCGATTAAAATTGGTCCTTCCGGAGATTGTATCAGAAACTCAAGGAGCCTTTGTCTCAGGTCGTATTATCTCTGACAATATTCTCATTGCACATGAGATGATTCATGGCTTAAGGACGAATACCAAAGTGGCTGAAGGCTGGATGGCGATCAAGACTGATATGTCAAAAGCATATGATCGTGTGGAATGGAACTTTCTTGAAATTCTTCTTGAAAGGATGGGTTTTGACAGAGTATGGGTCAGATGGATCATGGCATGTGTGAACTCAGTTTCCTTCTCGGTGCTGCTAAATGGAAACTCTCATGGGTTCATCAAACCAGAACGAGGCATATGGCAAGGCGATCCCTTATCCCCCTTTCTTTTTATCCTGTGTGCGGAAGCTTTTGTTAGCTGTCTGAATTCTTCGGAAGCGGCTGGTCGGTTACATGGAGTTAAACTCGCTGATTCTTGTCCGGCTGTGCATCATCTTTTATTCGCTGATGATAGTTTGCTTCTTTGTAAAGCAAACACTGAAGAAGCGACTAAGATTCTCAACTGCATCCGGCTGTATGGAGATTCGTCAGGTCAGCGGGTTAATTATCTTAAATCATCGGTGATATTTGGCTCATTGGTTCCAGAGTCTACTAAAGAGGAGATTAAAGCAGTACTTGGTATTGATACAGAAGGTGGCGAGGGTACCTATTTGGGTCTACCAGAGTGCTTTAGCGGCTCCAAAAGTAAACTGCTTAGCTTTATACGAGAAAAGCTCCAAGGACGTCACAATGGCTGGTTTGCTAAATCATTATCGCAAGGTGGCAAAGAGATTCTTTTAAAGTCGATGGGGTTGGCTCTACCTGTGTACACGATGTCATGTTTTAAATTGCCTAAAGACGTTTGTGAGAAGCTTACGAGTGCTATGATCGAATTCTGGTGGAGTAGTGGAAATAACAGGAAGAAAATTTCTTGGGTGGCTTGGAAGAAACTGTGTACGGACAAGGAGCTCGGTGGTTTAGGTTTCAAAGATATTGAGAAATTTAATCAGGCTCTTCTTGCGAAACAAGCATGGCGTATATGGAAGTGTCCGAATTCTCTTCTTGCTCGAATTCTGAAACAACGTTATTTCAAGCGTACAAAGTTTCTTGAGGGCTGTATAGGAACGCGTCCCTCCTATGCCTGGAGGAGCATCATGCACGGGCGTGAGCTGCTGAAGAAAGGGTTAGTGAAAAAGGTGGGTAATGGGAGATATACAAAGGTGTGGCTCGACAACTGGTTACTGGATTCCGTTCCCAGGCCTCCTAATTATCGTCAGGACTCAGTTGTTGATCTCACCTTGACGATTAACGACTTGATTGATGAGCGTTCAAACTCGTGGAACATTGGCCTGATCCGTCAAATCATCGCAGAGGAGGACATTGACTTGGTTCTCAACACAAATTTTACTCTTTCAAGACCAGATTCAGTGGTATGGGGCTTTGCAAGGAATGGGAGGTATGACTCGAAGAGTGGCTACAAGTTGCTTGAATCTCTTACTGAGATAAGGGCAGGAGTGGCTAATGTCTTACCTCCTTTAGAAAAACAGTTGTGGAGGAAGCTCTGGAAAGCAAAAACTTCCCCCAAGTTACGTCATTTCTTATGGCGTTTGTTATCGGGAGCGCTAGCTGTGAAAGCGCAACTGCGGACCAGAGGTATTCCTGTTGATGCAATGTGTTCTGTATGTCGCCAGGGGCCAGAAACAATTTGTCACATGCTCTTTCATTTCTCAACGGCGAAAGAAGTTTGGAGATCATTGAATTTTCCGTTACCTGCTGCAGGATGGTCCCCTAACTCGGTGTTTCTCAACATTCACTACTTGATATCTTGCTCTCAGAAGCAGAGCATTGGGTCATCTGTGAGGCTAGCATTTCCTTGGGTGCTCTGGCAAATTTGGAAAGCAAGGAACAAGTTTTATTTTGAACAAGTTAGAACGGAGGCTTCAGATATAGCGTCTTTGGCTATGAGTGAGGCATTAATGTGGTTGAATCTAAATGGTCATATGGCTGGAAGTATGGAGATGTCACAGCCTGTTTCGGGGAGTGAACAAAGGTGGACCAAGCCTCCTGGGGGAGCCAGCTGGATTATAAGAGATTCTAATGGGAGAGTCTTGTTACATAGTCGACAAGCTTTCAGTGGTATTGATTCATGCGTTAAAGTAGACATCATGGCTTTATCATGAGCAACGGCGGAGGTAGTTGATCTGAGACTGAAGAATGTTATGTTTGAATTCTCCTCAGCAAAAGCAGCGGAGGTGCTTAACTACCCTTTAGCTTTCCCGGTAAGCTATCGTGATTGTTATGAGGTGTTTCGTAAGGTCCAAGCTATCGCGAGAAGTAGCCTCCATCTGATCCCTGAGTTGAGTAATTCGGCAGCATCTGCGATTGCATTAAGTGTTACCAGAGACCATCGTCATCACTCTTATGTGGCAGCTAATGACCCAAGATGGCTTTCTTCGCTTTTATCTAGTGAGGCAAATTCACATCATTGATTCCCACTGTGGAACTTAATGACTACGAGTTCCTCTCAATGAATTTTTCGTTTTGGTCCCCCCGTTTGTTTGGGGGTTTTCTTTGGAGGCCTACTGGCTCTTCCTGTATTTCGTTTCTTGCTACACTTGATGTCTTATGACTATTTTCATAATATCCAATGACAAAAAAAAAGAACACTACCAAATACATAAATATTTAAAACATTCTGAATCAACTAATCTTTGACCAAATTGGCCTCAACAAATTATGCAAAATACAGCCAAATGCATATATTTGATGGGCTTGTGCTGATGGCCGACCCTCAATAGCCAATGTAAAAACAAGGTATACAAGACTCAAACTTAAGAACACTACCAAATACACAACTATTTAAAATCGCCTAAATCAACAAATCTTTGACAATTGGCCTCAACAAATTATGCAAAGAACAGCCGAAAGCATATTTGATGGGCTTGTGCCGATGACCGACTCTCTGCTCTCAATAGCCAATGAAGGAGTTGATCGATACATGATATGATTAATCATGGAGAGATAAATTTCAAAATTCTAAATTTTGGGTTTAGAATTAGTTATAATACCCAACAAATAACAAGAATGTGTTTATAATTGAGAAATCGGCCAAAAAAACACTGAACTTTGCGGGAATTGCCAAAAGAAACCTGGACATATGGGCTAGCCAATAAAATCCTGAACTTTTGTTGACTTTTCGGGTTTATTAAGAAACTTACGATTGACTGACCAGATAAACACACCGTTAACCGAGTTAACTGTTAATTAAGCGGACGTTAATTTTGGGTGTTAAAGTATACGACGTCGTTTCATCACTTTGTCTGATTAAAGATAAACGACGTCGTTTATATAGCTGTGTTATTAAAAATATGTTTTTCCTACGGCTCGAACTCGTGCACTCGGGTTTAATGGTAGAGGTTTTTGCCACTGAGCTAGTGGACTTTGCAATGGATATACGAACACA
>NC_027749.1:17252274-17297396 GCF_000695525.1 Brassica oleracea var. oleracea | reverse complement strand
CCGGAGATGACGCAGGCGACCCATATGAAGTTCCCCGCCTAGTCTTCGACGCCTTCGACACCTCTGTAGATGCCAACATCGATATCCCTTCAACGCTTTTACGAATCCTCGATCTCTCCAGCGATGGCAAACTCACAGAAGCATCGCGTTCTCCACCCTTCTTCGACTCTTGAACCGCTTCGTCACTCCCGTAATCGAAATTCCTCATCGCTCCGAAAATCATTACCTCCTTTCCATTCCTTGTGAACTTCGTCTTTACCATCTCTACAAGAGAAATCCCCAAATCGATTTGAGAAATTAGGGTTACGTTCAAACACGGGTTTCATTTTGTTTGATTGCAATCAAACACATCTTTTGATCAATAAAAATAAACATGTGTGATAACCTTCCGAAAAGTCCACTAGCTCAGTGGCAATACCCCCTTACGACCACGAGTGCACGGGTTCGAGTCCAGGCAACAACAATTTTAATTAAGCAAAACGACGTCGTCTTAAGATTTTGTGTTTAACAAAACAACTGAATGAAACGACGTAGTTTCACTAAACGGAAGTAATTAACGGTGAGTTAACACTGTCTTAACTGTCCGTTAACGGTGTGTTAATTTGGTTAGTCAACCGTAAGTTTGTGAATTAACTAAAAAAGTCAACAAAAGATCAGGGTTTTATTGGTCAGGTTCGAGTACAGGTTTCTTTTGGCAATTCCCGCAAAGTTCAGTGTTTTTTTGGCCGATTTCTCGTTTATAATTAATCAAAACCACTATTTTTGACCACATGCAGACCCAACCCTGAAAAATTTGGGCTGGAAGCAGTAAAAAAAACGTGAGTCTATTATTTAAATAAATAATAATAATGAAATGTTAAAGGTGATGTTAATCAAGTTTGAACTGACCACCTTTTAAAGCACAAGAGCAACATTAAACAACTAAGCTACCGTTGATATTGAAAACATGGCTGGCAAAATATAGATATCTTAACAAGATTTTGGCCGAAAGCATATGCTTCTATGGCTTTTACTCAGTGTCGCTACTGACCACTTGAATCTGGCTATGCAGTCTAATAAGAGTGTGTTTATTTGTTAGATATTTTAATGGAGATTTTTTTTTTTTTTGCAAATCAGTGGCATATCAAATAACTACTAGTCATCAAAATCACAAAAGGTACTGTCTCATTCCAAAACGCTGTAACAAGACAAGAATATTTAAAGCTGAAAAGATGAATCTAAGAGCATATTAATCTGGTCTCTTATTTGAGGTTCTTAACTAATGATTTGCTATTTTTTTTACATTTTTCGGTTAAGAGACGTTTTTTATATCTCTTATTTAAGAGACGGTTCTTAGTTTTTCTTAGGTAAAAACTAAGAACCTGTCTCTTAGCCGAATCTAAGAATCCAAGTTAAGCGACTGGAGTTAATAATGGCCTAAGACCAGAAACATGTGGCTCTCATCAGGTTTCGCTATGTACATCGAAAGTAGAACAACATGAGAAAGAAAAAGGAATCGAATAAAACAAACACTTTTTCTTTTTCAATTTTTCGGCAAAGATCATCAATAATGACACATTTGGAATTTCATTGGAAACGACGTCCTTAAGGTCCACATAAATTCCTTTCAAAGCACGCACTTTTGAAAGAAGAGACTGCTTCAAAAGAATAAAAAGACAAAAGTGTTTTTGCGTTTGATTCTCACTTGGAAACAGCTATACTTACAAGGCACGTTGTTATTAGCTCAAGTTCTTCAAATTCGCAAATCGATGGCGACGCTGCAGAGATTCAAGTTCCTAGCGACGCAGTGTGGAGTTGCACCGAGCCCGACACGAAGTCCAAGCCCGAGGACAAGTCCGTTGGTGCAATTTCGTCGCAAGAAGACAACCTTAAAGATGCTTCTGAGTCTTATACCGCCTAGCCGCAGAGAGCAGCCGCTCATTCATCATGGCCGCTCCTTGGCTGCTGACAAGGACGTAGCTGGACGCAAACTGCGAGACTTATTCGTGACTTCGTCTCCCGTAGAGGAAGAAGAAGAGAAGGAGAGACCGAAAGGGAAGACAAAAGAAGAAGTTCTTGCAGCCATGGCAGCTAAATTGAACGCAGCTGCTAGTTCACAGGTGGAGAACAATGCAGCACCGGTTTGGTTTAGATTCAGCAAGCGGCTTCTCCAGCGAGCTTGGCGTCCTAAGCTTGGTACCATTCCTGAGTAATGTATAACCAGTTTCTTGTCTTTCTTATGTGACACTCAAAACTAATTTGGAAACCATTTGTTTCTCTATGAAACAAGTATATTTATGCTTTCATCAAATCTCGTATCTTGGCAACAAATTATAAGTTTGAATATTCATAAGAGCATATCCAACAAGCACCTTAGTTTTGAATGGAGAATACAAGAGGTTGAAGGTGTATTGATCCAATAATGGTCACTTTTAATTTTTTCTTTTAAAAATTTGATATTTACATTTTGATTCCTTAATATTATTAACTATGTGATTTTCCTGTGCTCATGCACGGATATAAATATTTCTAAAGTAAATATAATATAATAATTGATTGCTATTTACTTTTAATTTTAAATTAATTTATAATTTGTATGCATCATTTATATTAATAATATTATATCACTTTAATTATACATATGATTTTATATATGTTATATCTAATCGGTTTTTATTGTTCTTACAGTTAATTTAGTTATCACTTGGGTAAATTGGATTGCATCTCTGAATTCACCTGTAATATTTTTTATTCTAAATATATTCAAAATTTTGATTAATTTCTTATTTGCATTTAGGTGGTTGTTATCTTAGATATGTAAATATATTTTATGAAGATTATGTATAACTTAAGATATATTGTGCTTAGAATGAAATAAAAAAATAAACTAAATGGTCTGATTCTAAATTACATAAATTAATATAACGATAAAATTCTTAAGTCTCATGCATATATATCAATTTTACAAAAGAACTAAATTGTAACAGTTGGTTAATATTTTATATTTTATTTTTATAGGTTTTGAGTTGTCCTATGATTTATATTTATAAAATAAATTACTATTCTTATAAAATTATATATTTTTATCGTAGTTAAACCTATGATTTTAGATATAAGTTTGATTAGTCGAGTCACTCATGTTGTGAGTTTATTAAGTTATATATATTCTTTAAATTCAAAATGAAGTATAGTTATTTTTTATTATAATTAGGTCAAATCAAATCAATTTTGTGTATCTTTGAAATTTCCAAGTATTTTCATAATATTTATCAAATTATATGTTGATGTTTTTTTAAAAATATTAGAAAGATAAAGCGATGATCAATAGGAGGTTACATGCATAAGCAGCTGATACATTTTTGGAAGCTCATGAACACATATCAATATTTACAATAATTAAAATATTTTATAACTTATAAATAACTTTATGCCTTTGATTTATTGAATGGAAACTAAAATATAGTTTAAATAATCTAAAAATGAGAATTCAGTCTGCTTTGTATTTTGATTATGGTTCTATTAAGTTTCACAAATATAAAAACATAAAATTTAAAAGTAAATTTAATATTAAGAAAACATATAACTTTAATAATGATAAATATAATATATCTACCTCATTAAACTATTTTGTGACTATTTGATCAAACGTTGTTTAGTTTAAAATTTATTTTTAGTTTTTTTTTTGTATCTCTTAAAAATAAGCAGTAAACAAAATTGTGATTGTATTTGAAAATAATATTATATAAGTAAAATATAATTTATCGATATTTTTTTGCTGTAACTGAAAAATATTATAGTCAACAAAATATATAAAAAATAAATAAAACATTTCTATAATACAAATTATAAACTATTTTTAGTCAATTAAACATATATCAGTTTATGTTACTTAATTATTTTATGTAATCATCTAAGAAAATAGATAGATATATAGAAATATTTCTATTACTTTGAGTTTTTTTGTATTGTTTAAAATTTTGCTTTAAAAGAAATAATATTTCTTTTTCTAATATCAAGATTATCTGTGTAAATTAATAAAATCACATAATATACAAATTTATATTTTTCATCTAAGAAAATATAGATATAAAGAAAGTATTTTATTACTTCAAAATTACATTTTATGTTATTTAAAATATTTTTAAATGTAATATTACTATTTTCTGAACTTTCCTTTTTTTATGAAATCATATTGTATATACATATATTTTCGTTTTTGAATTCATTTTCTTTACTTTATAAATATTTTACTTTTTATTATTTGTATATGTTTTTTGGAAAATTTTAAAAAGCAAAACTAAATAAAAAAATAAATGATAGTATTTTAAATGTTATATTTTTAATTTATTAAGGGTATTAGTGTAATCAACCATCATGAGAGTTAACGTGAGAGTGACACATAGGAAATTGACTTCTCAAATAATATTATAGAGATAATTTACAATAATGACTAAATTTTTGTAAATAAATATAAAATACTATTTGACAAATATTAAAATAAAATATTTTGAGAAAAATATAATAATAAATACTAAAATGTAACTATCAATAATATACAAAGTGCTAATAAAATTTTATATGAAAACATAATTTATTAGTACACTGTTCACACTCTAAAAAATGAGAAGACACATTGCGACAGAAAATGCTCTAATTAAACGAATAAACTTTCGTATTGAAAACTTCAACTAGCAGTGATCAGAAACTCGTAAAAGATCATGAAATATCAAACATCTTAAAGGATTATGTTTTCGCTCTTTAGTACTTTTTGTGTGTGAAATGTTGGTGTAGTATTGTTGTGGGCACGAAGCTGACTTGACCAGATGGTCGAAGAAGCTTGAATATGATCGACCAAAGATGTGGTCGTATATCGATATGTATGGAATCTGACCTTATAACCTGAAACAAATATAAACTTTATTAGATTCTGATGATAATAATAACAAGAAGAATGCAAAAAAGATAATAAGGATAGATAAGGCGGAATCAAGCTGATGGTTGTGTACACTCTCAGCTTGATCAAATGATGGTTGAAATGGATGTGATGGAACCAATGGATAGATGATTGACTCTCTCAATCAGTGGCTCGATTGACTCTCTCAATCTGTGATCCAAGTTTGTTTGAATCACACAAACAATCTAGAGTTCACGAAATCAATAGAACAACAAAGAATCATACTTTGAATTCTCTAAAAACCAATTTTTATGCAAAGACTCTTCTTTGATAAAATAAGAACAAACTGATTTTATTTCTTAAAGATTGTAAGGTGATTTGTACAAAGAACTAGAATGAGCTTATGTAGGTCATGGTATTTTCTCAGAATTACAAAACTAAGGAAAGAAAATCAAGCATTTAAAAACTACTTGTTGGAGCTTTTTGTGGGATTTTAGCTCCAATTAAAGAACTTGAGTCTTCTTGAACCTGGACGGTTAAGGGGTATGTGATCTTCCTGGGAATCTTCCTTATGGATTGTTGCTGATCTCGTGCATAAACTCAAGGGAAAAGAGCTATTGGAGTTTGAATGCATGAGACTTCAAATAAGGCAAGCGTGGGCAAGAATAGATCCTCCTGATCCTATGCTTGCTGGTCCATGATAGGATGATGGCAAGTGCTCCTGGATGGTTGAATTTGTATTCTGGAGGTCTTGGTTCAAGTAGTAATCCTCCTGGTCGAGATGGATTGGTTTGGAACTGATTGATCGAAAGATTGTCCACTATTTCCTTAAATGGCTCCGGATGGGTTGGATATCTTCTTCAAGGATCCATAACTTCTTGGTCCGTAGATTTTCTGGTAATTTCAAGCCTCAGTGATGAATTGATGAGTTGAACTTCATGGAAAATTGGTTTCATGCTAAAACTCCTTTTGGTTGTCGAGATATGCTCCTTGGACGAAACCTCTATTGCTAGATTCTCCTAGATGGCTTGTGTAACGGTTTGGTGAGACTTTGGCCGAGCCACGGATTTCAAGACCACAACAAGTATTTTGTTTGAGATTATGATTTTAATGCTCTATATTTTTATTATGTTGCATGTTCGTGAAATGTTTTGCATTTTTTGCCAAATGTATTTGTGATACTGAGAGAATTACTGACCGTCAGAAAATCTTTGGTAAATAAGAAATAACATAAATAAAAGAGAACAATAACATTTGTTCCAGTCAAGCTTCAAAACGATAAACTTAAGACACAATTCAATAGTAAAGAAAGAAACTAGATACTTATTTGGTAGGCACAAAAACTAATGAAAGACACTCATTTCGGATCATGATGCAAACACATTTTTGGTTTGAATATCATTATCTGGAATGGATCGAGAAACATTAGAAAAGTTGAGTGTAATATACAGAAACACGTGGGTGAAATTAGTGTGTCCTGTAAAGAACGGTATGTGTTACATAAAAAGTACAATACCAGGCCCCCTGTGATGGATACTCGTTTTGAAACAAATTAAATTGCTACCACAGGTTGTCTCTGATTTCGACCACTGTCCTGATGAGGCACATGTTTCTTTTATCTCTGGATGAAAAATAAATTATGGTAAATATCTACTGAAGAAGTGGTGGTCACACATGTTTAAAAGTCTTTCAGAAAGAATGTGATTGTGTTAAGGATCTATATCTCGATTAAGTTTCTTAAGATGAACTGATTTGTAACAGCTACTTGACTGAGAAATAGCTATAAACTGGAGCTGATGCATTGATTTCATTGAACCTTGGTGACTAGCGGTGGAGCAAGTATGTACAAAAGTAATTTTCTCAGACACAAGAAAAATGGTGGCGACCGTAACAATTCAGTTTTTGTAAATATGTATTGATAAATTTTTCGATTGACTGTTATGTTGATTTTTATGGGGTCCTTACATCTCTTTTGCCAAAATCTCATTGATCAACATGTTGAGTGCTTGGATAACTTCATCTTTATCACAAGTGGACCATCAAACTTAGACATTTTCGTTGGGTCACTAATGTTTTTGTTTAAGTGCGCTAGAGCTTTGCTAATTTCCCGCTTATAAAAAAACTCTTCCTTGTTTTACATCTTCATCAAAGTAGTGACACTCTCTCATCTTGCTTTGTGTCTCTCTCCTTTCAAATCGTAACATGTACCCTGTTCGCCGGAGCACTCAAACAAATCATGCAATTAAAATCCTAAATCTAACAAGTGGATTTACTCAGACATAATAGCAGAAATGCAAATCATATTCTAAATTAATTACACTAAAAGATTAAGATAATAAATAATAGTGAATCCGTCGAAAACTTGAACTACGCGTTTGAAATTAATCTCTGAAGGAGTTATGACTTTTCTCTCCAAAAACTCTTTAAAATAAAAATAAATCTTAGCTTAAACAATGACTTAAGAATAGATTATATAGGTCAAAATACGTTAGGAGTTACAAATACTTCTAGACTATTTTTGTAATTCTTGAAAACTTGATATATCATGTCAGCTTTTGGTCTACGTGGCCTAGAGCTGGGAATATGGGTCATTACCCGCGGGTCCCGCCCCGTTTGGCCCGCTGCAGGGCGGGTGCGGATCAACCAAATTTGAGTCGCGGGTACCCGCCGACCTTCAAAATAAAAAAAAATATTATTTTTTTCTAAATATTTTTAAAATAAATAAAAATAAAAAAAAATATGTAAAAAATATATAAATTAATGAAAATTATATAATTTAAATTATAAATGTATAATTTTTATTATAAAAAGTAATTAATTTATAATAAAAATAATTATTTATTAAATTTAATATTATCCGCGGGCTCCGCGGGTTTACGATTTTTCTTTTGAGGGTTATGCGGGTTGGAATTTTGAGTTTAAAAAATAGGGTCGATCCGCGGGTTGGCGGGTCATGCGGGGCGGGTTGACCCGCGAACCCAGCCCTATACGTGGGTGTCGATCGACATCCTCCATGGTGTCGATCGACATCCTCCATGGTGTCGATCGACACCGGCGTTGATCGACACCAAGTGAAAAATACAGACTGTAACTTGATCTTTTCAGCATCAATTCACTTCATAATTCAATATGTTCTAGAATCTTCAAAGTTGTCTAGAACATACTTAAACCTATAAAAAGTACCTATAAAGATTCTAAAAATGACCCGAAACATTTTTTCCGTCTAAATAGTGTTTTATTTCAATATTATCTATCAAAGACAATAACATAACAGTTGATATGGTACATCACATCAAAAAAATCCAAAAGAAGCACTTGAGAAATAATCTAACCCGGTAAAAACGATCTGGCAAATACTACTACAAAAGAAATCAATGATGAAGCCCAGACCGAAAATTGGTTGGATGATGACAATACATTGATATCATAATGACCTTGTTTCACATTTTTAACAATCAAAGTGATTTCTCTCGTTACAACGGGTTGCAATCATCTTCGTTGCCTAAACTTTAAAAGTTTTCCAGATAATGATAGATCCTTTTCTTTTGTTAAAACTGTTCGAGAAGAAATTATTTCCGAAAATTTTACTCTAGAACCCGTCAAACAATCTGTGATAACCATTATAACAACAATCAAAGCAAAACGACTATATATCTCTGATTACAAAAGCCGGCGAAAAACAAAAATATTACTATAAACTTAGAGCAAATCAAAAACAATAAAACGACAATACTAGAAAACACAGAAGAAAAGTTACCGACCCAGACTCACACAAAAAAAATCTCCTTTTTGACTTAAATATTCTAAAATAAAATTTATATCTTAGTCAACACCTATAAAAACATTAATTAACCCAACAAATAATGAGAATATATTTTGACTAGGATTTTTAACGTCAACTAAGTTTGTTTTGGGTAAAAACCCCTAAACTAAGTATTTAACGAAAAAATCTTCAAACTAATTTTATTTAATTAATTAAACCCTAGTAGGTCATAATTGCCACTACTACCGATAAATCTTTAGTTTATGGGTTTCTACATTAAATAAATATAGTTGAGGGGTTTTACTATTAAAAATAAAAAAAATCAACAATTTTGTAATATTATCTAAAAATTAGTAACTTAAATTTTTAAAATTAGTTTTTTTTTTGTAAATATATGAGTTTGATATGTTTTTAACATCAACATTATATATGTATAAATTAAAAATGTAAAAATCAGAAAATATAATAAAAATTATCTAAATATTTATTATTACATTTTTATTTGATAAGATATAATTTTAATTATATTTTCTTGTTTTTAACATTTTTAATTTTTTAGTAATTATATTGCAGGTAAATCTTTAGATAATTTTTATTATATTTTCTAAGTTTTTATATTTTTAATGTATATATAAAATGTTGATGTTAAAAACACTTCAAACTCATATGTTATTACGGATATGATTACGGAGTCAGCACCAACAATCACGCGTTTATTTCTCCGCGTTGAGCTTCCTTCACCCTTCGGAAAACCATTTTAATAATTTTCTTCAACACTTTTGTCCTTATCCGTGCCTCTGCCTGAATCGGGCAGATATGCACTTTGCGCTTCTTCTTCTTCTTGTCTTCGCCACCGGCAAATCGCGAGACAGACATTCTCTCGCCAACAAAGAGAGCCCTAAGTGTTAGTCCTTTTACTTCACAACCCATTTCTCTTACAAGTAACAAACAAAAGCTACTTCCTTTACCTAATCTTTTCACTTCTTGATTCAGATTTGCAGGTCAAATTTGTAGCCTCAAGCTCGATTCATGACTTGGCTCTGAAAGATTGTTTCTTTTAGTAAATTGAGATTGTTCCAAAGTCATCTTGGGGTCTAAGAAGGTGCTGCAATGGCGTCTAGAGAAGGAAAGAGGCCTAGTCATGAGAATCTTGTGCCTCTCGCTGCTCTGTTAAGCAGAGAGACGAGAGCTGCTAAGATGGAGAAACCGATTGTGAGATACGGGGAAGCTGCTCAATCTAGGAAAGGCGAAGATTATCTCTTGATCAACACTGATACTCTTCGTCTTCCTCCCAACTCTTCCACTGCTTTCTCTGTCTTTGCGGTAACATTAAAGATATGTTCTGTAATTAATGTATTGATTAATCTATACCTTAGTGTTGTGTTTATGTAATCTTAGATATTTGATGGGCACAATGGAAAAGCTGCAGCTGTTTTCACAAGGGAGAATCTGTTGAACCATGTTCTTAGTGCTCTTCCCCGCGGGCTTAGCCGTGATGAGTGGCTTCAGGCTTTACCTCGTGCGTTAGTCTCTGGATTCGTCAAGACTGACAAGGAGTTTCAGAGCAGAGGTATTGCCTCTAGTAGTAAGAATTAGTTAATGAATGACGTTGTGGTTTTATTCCTTTTATGATAACAGGAGAAACTTCCGGAACAACAGCCACGTTTGTGATAGTAGATGGATGGACTGTGACAGTCGCATGTGTTGGGGACTCCCGCTGCATCTTGGATACTTCAGGCGGTTCTGTTTCAAACCTCACCGTGGATCACAGGCTTGAAGATAACAAAGAAGAGTATGTATCTCGCTTTTGCTTTTAGATTCTTAAAGCAAACATCTAACCCTTCTATAATATTACTTAGGAGAGAACGGGTGACTGCTAGTGGTGGAGAAGTTGGAAGGCTAAGCATTGTTGGAGGCGTTGAGATTGGTCCTCTGCGGTGTTGGCCTGAAGGTCTCTGCCTTTCAAGGTCTATAGGGGATATGGATGTTGGAGAGTTCATTGTTCCAGTTCCTTTTGTAAAGCAAGTGAAGGTACATATAGATTTGTTTTGCCACTTTACAAACAAACACTCACAATTGTTTATATATATGAATATAAAAGCTATCAAACCTTGGAGGAAGGCTTATAATAGCCTCTGATGGCATATGGGACGCTCTCTCCTCAGAAGCCGCAGCTAAAGCTTGCCGTGGATTACCAGCTGAACTTGCTGCTAGACAAGTAGTTAAGGTAATACTCCCTCTGTTTCATAATAGACATGATGTTATGACTAATAGCACACAAATTAAGAGATTTACTTTTTCAAAAAAAAATTATCATTAAAATATAAATTAAAACTAAATTAACTAATCATAAAAAGAACTGGAAAATACCATTGGTTGAACTGTTTTCAATAAAGTTAAAGTGAACATTGAAATGTCTTCTTACAACATATTGTGTAGTTGGGATTTGTAGACAAATGATTTGAGGAGTCTTTGAGTTTTGTGTTGCAGGAAGCATTGAGAAGAAGGGGACTAAAGGATGACACAACCTGCATTGTGGTCGACATAATCCCACCAGACAACTCCCAAGAACGGTCCACTTCTCCTCTTAAGAAACACAACAACTTCTTTAGATCTTTGCTCTTTAGAAAGAAATCGAACTCATCTAACAAGCTCTCCAAGAATCTCTCCACTGTCAGCATCGTTGAAGAGCTTTTCGAAGAAGGCTCTGCAATGCTAGCAGAAAGGTCAGTCCTTATTCTCCCTCAAAGACTTGAGCATGATCTCTTAGCAAATGTTTATGTTGATTTTCTTGCAGGTTAGGATCAGGTGACTGTTCTAAAGAACCAACAACAGGAGGAGGAGGAGGGATATTCACGTGTGCTATATGCCAACTAGACTTGGCTCCTCGCGAAGGCATATCGGTCCATGCGGGTTCAATCTTCTCCACGAGTCTGAAGCCGTGGCAAGGACCCTTCTTATGCACAGACTGTCGTGACAAAAAGGACGCAATGGAAGGGAAACGCCCAAGTGGAGTTAAAGTCATCTAAGATTGAAGAATGGTATCCACTTCCACTTCTTACACACACACACACTCTATATTCATATTCATTGTAATTCTTTCTTCTTTGGTTCTTTTTTTATTGTATCCATTCAAATAAATTTGAGTTGGACTGATTCTTTATGCATATGAGAATCAGGTTCAGTGTCGGATAGAGTGTATTGATTGGTATATGTTTTGAGAAGCTTGTGTTCATACTAAAGCAAAAAACTTTATGTATTACCTCTGTCTTCTCTTTTGTCATTCTCTGAAAAAACGAGTTGTTGCATTCCTTTTTTATACTTCATTATAATATTAAAAACCTAAGTACTATGAAATATAGAGGTGAATCCAAACTTTTGAAAAGCTGGCAAGCAAATCCATAATCAACCTTATGGTTTTGTTGGAGGTCTCCATCTCCTAAATATTAACAGACCAAATATGAATGGCATGACCAGAGTCTATTTCTTAAAATCCTCTGCAGATGAAGTTATCACAAGCCACATACCATTACATTATCTTGCTGGAGCAGGTATTAAAACCAAAGTTAGCAACTTTTATAAACACAAAAAGAATCAAATATAGAAACTGATGGGCAACCATCTTACGAAAGCACTGGTTGGAAGGTATTCCAAATTCGGGTCAGGCAGTGTGGTACGCTTTCGGGCTAGTCCACTCTGTAGCACTAAATGTGTTCCTCCCGGGGCCACGACCGGATCAGCCGATAGGGTTTATTAAAAAAAATGAAAGCACTAAAAATTGAATTATCTCTTTGGTTAGAGTGGCAGAAGATTTTTTTTTTGTCGATGGTTAATTATGCTATTACAAACTATAAGAAATATTACAACACGATTCTATAGCCGGCAATTCTACATGTCTTATGAGGATTCACGCCTGACTGCATCATTCTGAGTCGTGCATCATCATGAGCCGTCCTATGAGATCCATGTCTGACGGTACTCCTTGTGCCATGCCAAAAATCTCCTATATGTTTTTCTCGATAAATTTGCATAATTCTCTTTTGCTGGGATTCAAAACCCATACCTCCTGGTGTAGAAGCATTAATGAACCCTTAGTCAAACCACTGGACTAAAGTGGGAGAAGATTTTGAATAGGTTTTTAATTACGATGCTCCTATGCTAGTCGATATGGACATGTTGTGTCTACGGTCTGGAGGCAGGGCACAGTCGGTAGTTTCTTGACAGGTGCTTCATGTAGTCTGCAAAACACAATAGAATGATCTATTATTATAGAAACAGTCATGGTCCTCAAAAACGAATTATGAGATACATATAGTATTCTGTTTCAGTTCATGCTTAATGCTTACTCGCATTCGCTTCCTGCATCTCATCGTTTCCACCAAGTCATCTCCAGGTTCGTCACCTAGTTCAGTCTCATGGCAAATACCATAAACACGTGGAAGAATGTTTTGATCACTAAGTCCGTTCTTCGCTACTGAATAGTCTTTGAATAGACTTATACCCCATTTCTTTAACTCGAACGTAGACTCCCCATTATTACTTACATGAAGTTGTATATCCACCTGATCGTAGCAAGCATTGTCTTTGTTTAGGGGAAAACGGCAGTCCATTATAAATATGGCTGTCCTTCTGATTTGTCAAAAAACTATGTGGCTGTCCAAAGGATTCAAAGATGTTCCCAAACCTGCCTTTGAACCGACAACTCACATGGATATATACTCCATTGAAATCACTTGTGGGCATAGAGTCGAAACCAACCACAGTGCAAACCCTAAATGGGGATGCAAGAGAAAGCAGTGAGATAGAGGAATAGTCATTGAGGAGGAGCTTCCAGTAGCTTGGTGAGTGAAATACGAAGGCACTTCTTCACCCGAAAAGACCAGCTCCTGTAAAACTGTTTGTTGTTCAACTAGAGCTTCTTGATTCAAGTTGAAGCAGTTAATGAATTTGAGCAGGATGTTTGGTAGATAATTATCTTTGGACATTGCCTCCACGGTTGGACTATCAGTCAATCTAGCTTCAGTCAATGCCCAACGACCTGAAAAGTCAACCTCCTCGAGATGTTTCAGTTTGGAAATGTTAAGGGTAGCATGCTTCAGGTTTCTGCATTCCCACATACTTATCAAGCTTAGACTACTGAAGTTCTCGATCCACCAAGGAACCTCTTCGATCCCTGTTTCGGTTAGAAAAAGCTCTGAGATGTTGGTCTAGATATCAGGAAAACTCCTCAACCGTGAACAACTAGTAAAATCGAGTATGTCGAGAGATTTGAGGTTGATGCCGTTAGGAAGAGTTTCTAAGTTTATGCAGTGTCTAATGCTCAAACTTTTCAGTTTATTGAGTTTATGAAATGAAGAAGGAAGCTCCACCAAAGTTGGTATATCCGAGAGGTACAACCTCGTTAAATAGGAAGACAGCATGGTCATGAGGGGTGTAAGCGGCTGAAAAACAAACAAAACAAAAACTAGTAAAATTGTTATTTCTGTGAAGGGGAAATTTCCTAAGAATACATTTAACTCAATTTTGTTAAGATCTTTAATACCCAAATTTTTTTGTTACCCAGTTTAATATATCAACTAATTATTTTATTTTTCAATTCAATTCACTAAATTTAAAACTGTAAATTAAAATTATTAATAAATTTCAAACAAAATTTAAAAAATCTTCAAAATTCAAAAATAAACTTTAAAAATTCTAATTTGATTTCATATTTTAGGAATGAATAAAAAATTGAATGAAGATTTTAATTTTTTTTTTAAATTAATTTTAAATGAAAATATGAATTGGTAGTATATTTGATATTAAAACAAAACAAAAATTAAAATTTTTAAGATTAGCCACAGTTTTAGTTTCTTTTATTTATTTAGAATAAAATAAGAAATTGTTTTTTATTTTTTTTTGAATTTTTAAGATTTTTCAATTTTGTTTGAAACTTATTAATATTTTTTATTAAAATACGTATAGTTTTTGGATGAAAAATAAGTAAAGTTTGAGTATTAAAATAAGTAAAGTTTTGAAAGTTAATGTATTAAAAGAACAAAATAGTCAGTTGAAGTATTAAATTGGCCAAAAAGTTTAGATATTAAAAAGTTTAATAAAATTTAGTTAGAATATTTTTATGAAATTTTCCTTTCACTAATTGCTTCTTACGAAATATAGACCTAGCCACAATATATAATTTCTTATGAAGTGCTTAGAACGCACGTTAGGTTAAGTACATACCTGGACTCTTTCCCACAAATTTTCACTCTTCATTCTACACATTCCAAGCTCAGCAAGATTCTCTAGACGCAAGCTAGATGGAAATTCTTCAATGGCTGTTTCGCTTAAATCGAGCACGGAAATGTTGGTTGAAATATCAGGAAAACTCTTCAACCTCGAGCATCCCTTGAGAGTGAACCGTTCAAGAGACTCCAGATTCATTCCGGTTGGAAGAATCTCCAAAATTTCACAGAATGTCACATCCAACTTCTTGAGTTTGTTGAGATATTGAATAGAGGAAGGAAGCTCCACCAAACTCGAGCAAAACGCAAGATTAAGTGTTTCAAGATTAGTGGCCATAGAAAGATTTGGGATTTCTTTAAGATTTCTAGATCTCTGTAAATCCATGTTCCTTAGCCCTGTAAGTGACTATAGTAAAAGTCAGGTACACCTTATTTGAAATTATTGTTATCTATATTTATATCTAAAAACTTACATGAACCCCTTCCCACAATTTCTCTAGCATGCTCCCTTGCATATGAAGCTTAACGAGATATGTAGGACAAAAGTTAGAAGGCATACATTTCATTGGGTATCCATCCAACCTTAAGAATCTAAGTTTCGGCGGCAAATAGTCAAAGCCTTCCCCAAAACGCCACATGACTTCTTTTTCATGGTCCCATTTCTTAGTGTACATGTTTAGAAAACGGAGATTCCGCATCCCTTTGAAGGCCGTCTAATGTATTCTCAACTCATCAATATCTTCTATATTCAATGATATACCTAGAACCTTTTTAGTACCCTGAAAATATAAGAAACCATTTATCTTAACCAAAAAGCTTCAATCTTATAAAAGATAGTCGTCATCGAACGAAATATAAAATCTAACCGTGCTGTCTTCGAGTACATCGCATACATCCTTTGAATCTATCAGGAACTCACGTTCTCCTGGCTCGTCTGACTGTGCACGAACAATTTCTTTTCCCATTTCTTCTACTAGGCAGTGCATTTCAACGATATTTGTATCTAATGATTGTATTATACGTACGAGGGACTTGTCAACAAGAGTTTCTAGACCTATATCAACATTCAACTCACTATCTGCAAGCATCAACTTAATGTTCTTGATTTCATCACCGTTAAGGAAACATGCAATGTGACGAAATAATACTTGATGTTCCTTCCTCTCTAATCCATCGTAGCTAACTCGTAGGGCTTTTTCTATTTTTCCGTCTAGCCCTTTCCCTAGTGTTGGCAACATGTCTACCCAATACTTCTTGTTTCTCGCCCGCAAACATGAACCTAAAATGTTTAGACCCAAAGGAAGACCACCTGCTCGTGCTGCAACTACAGTAGCGAGCTCCATGAAACCAACAGGTGGATAATTTTGTCTAAAAGCAGATTGACAGAACATTCGAAGAGCTAAATTTTCAGATGGCATACCCACCTCGTAAATACATTTTATCCCATGACCCCTTAGAATCTGCTTATCTTTTGTAATCACAATGACTCTGCTTCGAGGACCAAACCATTCATCTCCACCCACCAAAGTATCTAACACCACTTGGTCATCCAAATCATCAATGATAATAAGAACTTTAAGGTCTTTTAGCTTCCCTTTAACCACACCTAAGTGATCTACCTCTATGATTTTCTTATCTAATATTTTAGAGAGGAAATTTTCTTGCAAGTGCAACTTCATGTTATAGTCATCCGGGTTGGATTTACTATAATTTTCCATACTCTTGGAGATGAAACGTCTGTCTATGTAAATACTACCTTGGAAGTGTCGAGAGAGCCGACCGAACAGAACTCTTGCGATTGTCGTCTTACCAATTCCCGAAGAACCCCATATACCAACCATCCTCACTTCTTCGGATTCCAAATGCAACAACGCACTCATTTGAGCTATATGATCCTCAATGCCAACAAAGTTATCAAAATCCTTTGATGGAGTTAAAAGCAGTTTGTCCAAAATATCATTGGCAATTGCTTCAATCATTGTAGCTTCGTTGCCCCTAACAAAGGACAAAGATAATTTCACAAACATGTTTTTCTTACAGCAAATTGATTGTTAATGAAGTATAAGCAATGATGTAATGATTCATAAAATCTCCCACCAGCTCACAGAATGGTATCCAAGGATGTTTGCTACATTGGTCAAAGCTTCCTTCCATCTACTTTTCACTTCTTCTGTTTTGTTGTGGCATATCTCTTCAAAGATCTTTCCAAAGTCACCGGTTTGTTTTCTTACATGAGAAGGATCCAAACCGTAGAAAACCGGTATCACCATTTGACCAAACTTTTTCTTGCAATTCATGATCTCCACCAATTCGTTAAGGCACCAACTTGAAGAGGCGTAGTTTCTGTAGAACACAACCACAACAATCCTTGAATTCTTGATTGCATGTTGAAGCTCGGGATCAAGTGACAGGCTTCTCTTGATCTCGTTGTCTTTAAACGCAGTGATCAGTTTTCTGTCCAGCTCCTTGAGAAAGTGGCTCAAGAAAGTTACGCGGACGTCTTCTCCGCTAAAGCTTGGGAAGACATCATACACACAATTGCGAGAACAGGAGGTAGCAAAAGAAGAACATGATGATGATGAAAGAGCCATAAAGAAAGAACTGAAACTACTTTTTAGAAGAAGAACGGCTTGGTGATGAAGGAGCCATATAATTTAGCAATTTCACCATTGTTTATAAGTTTTTACTTGCGCAAGTTGACTTAATCACGGCCACACAAGTCACGAAGACCACCGACATAGAAGAATCATTGAACTCTAATTAATGATGGTCGGTCAAAACTTTGCAAACCGGCCCGAAATGTTGGCGACTCGTTCGGACCAAACCTATTGATGTCTCTAATGACAAACTATCTTAAATGGACCCAAGAAAGACACGAGATTTGTATGATTTGGATTCTACCCTTGGCCTTACGCTCCTTTGGCATATTTCCTTATTACTCAATTTTCGAAAAAGGCCAAAAGATTATTCTATACATGATTTCTTTCGCCAAAACAGTTTTTTTAAATATCTGAAATACTTTTCACGAAATTAAGAAACTTTAAAGGTTCGGGTTTGGAATTTGATTTCTAACAAACAGCTTTTGCAGATTTATTTCAAAATTTATCGAAAGTTTCATATATATATATATATATATATATATATATATATATTGCCCCAAGTAGAGCTGTTCTGTATGCGGGAGAGTTCTGTCCATCTCAAATGTGTGTATTTAGAATTGTAGGTCGTGGAGTTGTTGTTCAAAAAGCTATTGATTACAAGAGCATCTCTAACATATTATTATATTTTAAATTAAATATAGTAATTCTAAAATATATATAATTAAATTTTACTTCAATATTCATTTTGATAGAAAAATAGAGTGATAAATAATAATTTTAATTTTTACTCTAAATAGAAAATATTTTACTCCAAAATGAAATTTGTAGTAAATATGAAATAAAAAGGATATTTTCTAGTTGTATGATAAATGAATTTGATTTGTTTTGTCCCTTTGGGGACATCCGATAAAATAATACTGACTTTAAATATTTAAATTTTGTAACATCTTTAAATGTTTTCATTATACAGTTAATAAAGTGAAAATACCATTAGATGTCAGAATTTTAGTATTAGTTAAAAATAGTAATGGAATTTGTAAGGTTGCGACGTATGTTTTTGATGGGGAACAATTTTGCATGAAACAAGCAAAGACATTGTTGAAGCAAAAGCTCAGACTTCTTCTGCTTTATTATGAATAAAGCAAAAAGCTCATCTTCTCCTGCAGCGAAAATAATAAATCAACAAACAAAAGTCTCGAGAATCGTTGAAAGGCCCCCACTTTTCTCTTTATTTACCAGATTGTACCATCTTTCAAAATTATGCAAAAATTGTTAATAGAGATTGTTTTCTTGGTTTAGGAGTAGGGGAGTAGTAGTAATTATGAACATCAATCTTCTTCACATGGAACAAAATCTATAGAGTTAACACGTGAGAGATCACAGGCACGCGTGTGGCAGAAGCAAATATTACAACCGTTACGGGGAACATCAAAACCCTTTGACTCTCTTTAAACCCCTCTCTATATACTGGTCAAATCCGAAACCATCGTACGGTCCAGATTTCTCAGATATAGAAAATAGCAAAGAAGGGTAAATTAGTCATTGTCATTAAGTTTTGCGTTACATCACAAAACCAGTACACAATAAACGCTTTGGTTACGACCGACCATACCACTTTCCTCTCAACGCTCTCTTCTTGAAACTCTCTCTATCTCTTGTCTTGTCTGCAAATTTGTCGGAGTGACAATGGAGAAACCGTCTTTCTTCAACCAGCATTTGCTTCTTTCTCTACTCCTTCTCTGCTGCTTCCTTTCTTCTTCTTCTTCGAGCTCTGATTTAGAGGCTCTTCTAAACTTCAAATCCGCCGCTGATTCCACTGGGAAACTTTACTCATGGAACTCAACCACCGACCCGTGCAAATGGACCGGAGTCTCCTGCGTCGGAAACCGAGTCACACGACTCGTCCTCGAGAACCTCGAACTCACCGGGTCAATCGCCTCGCTCGCCTCGCTCACCGAGCTCCGAGTTCTCAGCCTCAAGCGTAACCGCTTCTCCGGTCCAGTCCCTGACATCTCGAAGCTCACAGCATTGAAGCTACTCTTCTTATCGGAAAACCAATTCTCCGGAGAGTTTCCGGCGTCGGTTACTTCACTCACTCGTCTCTACCGCCTTGATCTCTCCTTCAACAACTTCTCCGGCGAGATTCCACCGACGCTAACCCATTTAACCCATCTCCTCACTCTCCGGTTAGAATCAAACCGGTTCTCCGGTCAGATACCAGACATCAGTCTCTCCGATCTCCAAGATTTCAACGTCTCCGACAACAACCTGGTTGGTCAGATACCAAACTCCTTGTCGGAATTCCCGACCTCAGTCTTCGGAAAAAACCCATCTCTCTGCGGAGCTCCATTGCTAAAGTGCACAAAACTCTCCAACGACCCAACTAAACCGGGTCAACCCGATAGAGCAACAGCTTCTCCTCTAAACAACCCAGAAACCATACCTTCCTCTCCAACATCAGTTCACACCGCCAAAGACGGCGACAAAAGCAGCACCGCGAGGATCAGTACATTAGCACTCGTAGCTATCATACTCGGAGACGTCATTATCCTAAGCCTCGTCTCTCTCCTTCTCTACTGCTGCTTCTGGAGACAATACGCCGCAAACAGGAAGAAACACTCGAAGGTTCTCGAAGGAGAGAAGATCGTCTACTCCTCGAGTCCTTACCCAACGGCGGCGCAGAACAGTGGCAACAACCAGCAGCAACAAGGCGGCGAGAGGGGTAGAATGGTCTTTTTCGAAGGAACCAGGCGGTTCGAGCTTGAAGATCTTCTCCGAGCCTCAGCTGAGATGCTGGGGAAAGGAGGATTTGGGACGGCGTACAAGGCGGTGCTTGACGACGGCAACGAGGTGGCGGTTAAGCGGTTGAAAGATGCGGTGAATGTGGCTGGGAAGAAAGAGTTTGAGCAGCAGATGGAGGTTTTGGGAAGGCTACGTCATAGTAATCTTGTGAGCTTGAAAGCTTATTACTTTGCTAGAGAAGAGAAGCTTCTTGTCTGTGAATACATGCCTAATGGTAGTCTCTTCTGGCTTCTCCATGGTACGTCGTCGTTTTCAGTTCTTTCCTTTTATGTTAATCGTTACCAGTTCTGGAAATCAGTTGCTAATCAGTTTAGAGATTTGGGGGTAATTATTTTTTACCAAAAGTTGGCTTAGGTTTATGTTTCCGTAGGAGGAGAAATTATAGAAATGGTAGGGATGTTCTTGTCTGGGCCAAAAACAGGTGATTCCTAATTCCTGGTACATGAAAGGAAATGACATTTAGGGTAAAGCCAAAAGGCATTAAGAGTAGGGTTGATACATTGGACGTATCGGAGCGTATTGGAGCATGATTAACCCGCGGTTTTTAGGATGAACTTCTTAGTAGAAGTTAAGAAACAGTTAATCATGCTCTTAGTAGCACTGCAGATTTTAACCAAACCGAGCTAACAAAACCAAATCTAGATTTTTGGTTCTTGGTTTGTTTTTAGTAAGGTAGAATTGATTACCAATAGTTCGAAATTACTGCAGTTACTGGTTCGGTTCGGCTCGTTTGGCTGGAACCTATCAATTAATCTTAAATTTTTAATTTTCCTAGATGAGTTATGCCAAATTATATAGGAAACTAGATTTGTTTATACCAAAAGTAAACTTATTTTTATCATTACTAGAATTTAGTCATTTGGTTTTGGTTCTGGTTTGGTTAATCTAGTAGAAGTGATTACCAATATTTCAAAATTACTACTGGTTCGGCTCGTTTGGCCGGAACCTATCAATTAATCTTAAATTTTTAATTTTCCTAGATGAGTTATACCAAATTATATAGGAAACTAGATTTGTTTATTCCAAAAGTAAACTTATTTTTATCATTACTAGAATTTAGTCAAAATCACGTAAGCAGAATTTGTTAATCTAGTAGAAGTGATTACCAAGATTTCAAAATTACTACTGGTTCAATTCGGCTCGTCTGGCCGGAACCGATCAACTAATTTTAAATTTTATATTTTCCTAGATGAATTACCAAATTATATAGGAAACTAGATTGTTTATACCAAGAGAAAACTAACTTTTTGTCATTACTAGAATTAGTCAAACTGAATTATTTGAATATAATTAAAATATTAGTTAAACCTTATTACAAAAAGTTTAATTTTGTTTAGTAAACTTAAAAATCGAAATTAATTCAGAACCGAACCAAACTAAAACTTATTATATTAAAGTAATAATCTTTTGAAAAAACTTTGGTTTACTGATAACCAAAAAGAGCTGGGTTCGGTTAACCAAAATCCAAACTGAATCACTTTCACGTGGGCATTTATTATTACTAAATGTAGATAATTGAGAATTTAAAGTCTCTGGATAGACTTGGCAACAAGTTGGACAACCAAAGTCCTGATCTGTCTCATTTAATCGCTTTTTGTTGTTTCTTCGGCTCGGCTTCTACTCTCTTTGTCTCTTCCACCTAATCATTTAATTTCATCTAATCACTTCGTTCATTGTTTTACACTACTTTTATAATAAAGCGACTAATTACATTTCTCAAGGTAAGTGTCAAATTCGTAATATTATGAGATATATAGTGTCTAAGTGGTTATTTACCCTTTGGTGTAGGTAATCGTGGACCGGGTCGGACCCCACTAGACTGGACCACGCGCCTCAAGATTGCAGCTGGGGCGGCGCGTGGAATAGCTTTTATCCACAACTCATGTAAAACCCTGAAGCTCACTCACGGTGACATAAAATCCACCAATGTCCTACTTGACGGCTCCGGCAACGCTCGTGTTTCCGATTTTGGCCTCTCTATCTTCGCACCGTCGCAAACCACCGCTAAATCTAACGGCTATCGTGCGCCGGAGCTGATCGACGGTAGAAAACCTACCCAAAAGTCCGACGTCTACTCGTTTGGAGTGTTACTTCTTGAAATACTCACCGGGAAATGTCCCAACTTAGTGGAGACGGGTCACTCGGGTGGGGCAATGGATTTACCGAGGTGGGTCCAATCGGTGGTGAGAGAGGAGTGGACTGCTGAAGTGTTCGATTTAGAGCTGATGAGGTATAAGGACATAGAGGAGGAGATGGTGGGACTGCTGCAGATTGCTATGGCCTGCACTGCGGCCACGGCGGATCACCGGCCAAAGATGGGTCACGTGGTGAAGATGATAGAGGAGATACGTGGTGGTGGCTCTGAGACGTCGCCGTGTAACGACGGGATCAATTCTGCGGCGGAGTCCTCTCCGTGCTTGTCTGAGGACACGTGTGGTGGGACTACTAGTCAGTAGCGAGATGTGTTGACTTAAAGTCTGTGTAAATCACGTAAGCAGAATCATTACCTTTGCTTCATAACACTTACACTTCTAGAGTTCTAGGCGTTTCTTAGTTGTTTTCACTTTTAATCTGTTTTGTAATATTGTTAGTTTCTGTTTTATGGATATTGCTAGTTTCTATTTAGATCTTCAACATCTTCAAAAAAATATTAAGATAACATAAACTGAAAGTTCATAATATTTTGCGTTAAAATTTTACATCTACACAATAAAAATATTTTTGTAACTGAAAGCAGGAATCTCTTTTTTTTTTTTTTTTTTTTTTTTTTTTGTATGTAAAGCCAAAAATTAGGTTGGTACTTTTGAAATATTGGGTTGCGTAACACACTAGTAGTATTAAACTAAGGAAGAACGTAGTGAGTGATGATTACTTTCGGAAGTCCGGGTCTAAATGCATGTAACGCCGCCCACTAGTGATGCCTTAATGTCCGGTCCATTATTCTTTCTGATTTCTCGGACGATGAAAACTACACGAGAAAGGAACCATGTGCGCGCTTGTTATCGCATAGTATGGTAACATTGTCGGCTACTGATTCTATAGTCTAGCATTACATTAAGAGTTACACGATAGTCAACAAAAGAAACATACAATATCGAGTACATGTGATTGTTAAAGGTTATTTCGTTGGCTGATATTACGGACGAACAAACCATTTACGGCAATGTGTAAATGAATCATCCAAAAATCTGTAGAAGACTTTTTCATGAACCATTACAAATAGATGACCCGGATACTATTATTTCATTTCATGGTGGCCAAGTAGTCTGAAAATTCATCTTGATGCTGGAAAAATAAGACTTGAGAGGATTTATTTCTACAAAGTATTCAATCTTTCACAAGCCTTTGCAAATTAATATGACTTTCTATCTAGAATCCATAAACAAACTGTAGGAAGTGGTTACGCCCATAAACAAACTGTAGATTAACGAAACATTATGATCTAAGAAAGAGGTTTAGCTATAAAAAGAGAAGAAAGAACGAGACAATTATAAAGTTAAAGCAAAAAATAAAATAAAAAGTACCAGACAATTATCTTGGATCACGAATAGAGGTAGCAGCATTCTTATACTTCAAACAGTAAGAGGATATTCATAGATATTCATGTATTAGCGTCTATTTCATATCAAGTTCGCATAAGCAAAGTGAAAGCTTAGATCAAAACGTTATGCATGGATAATACCAACTGTCTAAATAAGAAATTTTTGAACAGAGAACAACCCGAGATCTTGACCGGAACTAGATAAGTTGGAACCGACATCCACAGAAATTATTCGCACTTTATAAATGGTCATTTATGAATTGAGGAAAAGAACAAAAAGAATACAACGTAAAGTAGACAAATTGACAAAAATAAATTACGAAAGAAGAATTATCAGAAATATAAAACAGAAGGTGCAAGCCTGAGCAACCTGCCGAGAGCAGTGGGCAAGAACTTGCGAGCAAATAAATAACAAACATTCGTCTTCTCTCCGTTGTGGTAACACTGCCTATCCTCACCACCACCATTCCTCAGCTTCACCAACAACTCTTCTGTCACCTCGTATCTGATAAACCGGGTTGGGTGGGGCCCACCGTTCGTCCAGTCAACCCAAGTGAGAGTCCTGTTCGAGTTGCGGCGACCCAAGCTAGATTTGATGTTGAGGAGCGTAGGGATGTAGTGCTCGTCTGCGTAGCAACCGTGGTGGCAATAACGGTAAAAGAGAGGCCAATATGTTGTGTCGGAGATGATCTCAAGGGCCATGGCACGGTCTAACTCGAACCACTGGGAGCCTTTTCGCCAGTGGCGTAGCTGGACACGTGGTTTCATTTCAGGACTGTATCTACCACGTCCAACGCCACCGAGTTGGTCGTAGGACTCGACGTGAGTTTGAGTTGATGTCGTGAGGTAAGAGTAAACGGTTGTGAAGTTGAAGAGAGGGATGCATGATTCGGAAAGAAGTACGAATCGTTCATTTGATATGTCTAACAAAGCATTTGCTAGTAATCTTTGTTCTGCTTCCACCATATTAACATATCCCCAGTCCACTCGCTGCATTATCAATAAAAACAATGTTTTTTTAACATTAATAAAAACAATGTTACAAGACCCGTATAAGTTTATAAAATAGATAACGCAATTTATCAAAAAAAAACATAAGCTAAGCTAGTTGTGGTCAATTGATATAATTGAACTAATACTAAAATTATATTCAATTAATGCCGCGTGACATAATGGACCAAGAAAAAAAAGTCTCTATCGATGAAGTTAGAATCAAATCCAACTTGTTAACCAACTTTGTAAGATTTATCCTTCTAAATAAAATAGGTAACATTAAGCGCACTCAACAAAAGTCACATCACAAGAGAAGATTGATGAATCTTAATTAAATTTGAGAAAGTTACGGGAAATAATAAATTTGGAATTTGACTTTTGATTTGAGAGATTACGGGAAATAATCAATTGGGATATGTTTTTCATTTAAGACAGATGCGTTTGTGCCAACCAAGTTAAATTAACCACTAATAAGATCATCTTCCTTTATGAGGTACATGCGTTTGCACCTGCGATTCTTGTTGGCAAAAACGTTTATGTTAACTAACGAAGAAACCATGCAATAATAGATTGACCCAAAAAGAAAAGGAAAACCATGCAATGTATTGTAGCATATACTTTTATAATAAAATAGCACTGGCACCGACGATGGACCACAAACAATTACTTGTTTAAATCTTATTAATAATTTATGTAACAAAAAGCAACCGTATTGTGCAAGATAATCTACATTCCCTTCACAATCTCATATGAAATTTGAAGTCTTTAATGTAAAATTTTTGTTTTGACATTTACTCAATCACAGTCAGAGCATGTTTACAACAACAAAACATAGTTTTCAATAAAGTTAAGAGCGTAATTTGTAACATTATTAGTTTCAAGAATTTGTATAGCAATTTGTTATTCTTTCCTTTTCGATATCGATTTGACAGCTCGATAGTTTAAATATTTGTTAGGAATGTTACAAAATTTTAATTTTAAACCTTTTTTCGTTTGATCTTTATTTCATTCAAAAACGAAAACATTAAAGTGTAAGAAACTGACCTTGCTTGGGATCTGCCGGCCATGGAAGACGGAACCTTCGGGATATGACTCGTTATTAGAAGGATATGAGTGAACGTAAATATTGAAAAGATCTTCATGTCCTCTAAAGAATTTCTCCCATAAGGGAGCCAGAGGTAAATAACCTTTTGTCAAAAACATGAAAGCAACCTTTGGTGTTCGATAAAAAGGATAACTTCTGATCTTAGGTGCCATTGAAGCTCTCCAAAGAAGCTCTTCATCTTCCATGTCGTGCATGATCTTCTTCGGCGACCTCAGAAACCCTTTGAGCCCGACGTGCACGGGCTTAGAAGGAGGAGAGGGAGGAGAAGGAATAGTAGGTGGAGGAGGAGACGAGACAAGGAAGAGCTGAGAGATCCGTTGGATGTTGAGAGAAGATGTTGAAGATATGTCTTGTAGAGAAGAATGGAGAAGGATACCTATGATTATGCCGCAACATAGAATAAGGGAAAATGAAATGAGATTGAGGAAATGATGGTATTGAGCATTGAGAAGCTTTGCTACTAGAGATGGTGACGAAGAAGACAAAAATGAGCTTTGCTCTTTTAGGTTCTTCATGGAGAGAAAGAAAGAGAGAGTTGTGTTTTAGGGGTGAATGGATTTACAAAGTTTGAAGAGGGAGGAGAGACAAGTTCTTTGCTTTAAGGGCAAGAGATATGATACCCGCTTTTACAAGTGGAGAATTCTATTTATACTATTTTGGGGTTGAAAAGATGAATTTTGCTTACCAAAATAAAGGTTTCATATAAAGTCTATGTACTAAACATTAATGGAAGAATCTGTTAGAAACTAGTTATGGAAGATTTTTAACGGGTAATGGTGATTTAATCGCATATTAAAACTGAATAATTTAGTACGGAAAATGACAGACAATAATATATTCAGGAGAATAGCTGAAATTTATGGAATTGATTCTTTAATTAGTAAGAAAGTTTTATTAACTTTTTTGGTCAGCAATATTCTTAAGAAACCTAAGAAGATTACGTACTACTAGTCAAAATAAAATCAATTAAAACGCCACTATTAGTCCTGGGCACGTATCGGATATCCGAATTTTTGAAGGTATTTGTGATTTGCTTCGTATGCCACAGATATCTAATTTTTTTATTTGCTTTGCTTCAGAAAAATACGGATATTCGGAAAAACGGATATCCAGTAAATAAATAGATATTTGTGGATATTTACGAATACTTACGGATATCTCATATGTTTTGATTAATACAAATAATCTTAAAATTTAGATACAAATTTGTTTTGTAAAATATTTTTTTGCATGATATATATGATAAAAATTAAAAGAATTAGTGAATCTACATATTTTGTAAATTTTTTGAACTTAGTTAACAATTATAATAACATAAAACTTAAGAAAAAAATTATAATTGTCAGAATGTGTTCTCTTCTTTTTATGTAATACTTTTATATAAGTAATAATGTGAATAGAATTTATCAAATCATATGTTAGAATAATAATTATATAATTTTATACATTAAAAACTTTAAATATAATCAAGATATAAATGTATTTATATATTGCCGGATCGGATCGAATATCCGCTTCTCAAAATTTTAATATTTGTGATTTGCTTCGATTTTAACGGATATTGATTTTTAGTATTTGATTTGCTTAGAAAGTTTATGGATATCCGGAATTTTCGGATCAAATCGAAACGAATAACAAATCAAATCAAATTTAACGGATAAAATGTCCAGCCCTAGCCACTATGTTAAGTTTTTTTTTTGGCATGAGTTTTTTTTGTCATACACAGTAAATATCAATCGGGCAACTTCGATAATTTTGGGGAGAAAAACGTAAAAGAACTTCAAAATGCAACATAAATTAATTGACGTTTATTTTTGTTTGAATTAAAACTGTCACTGCCATTTATAACCATAAATTAAAAATTGTTGACTTAAAATGAGTTTTAGTTAAAAAAGCTTCAAGTAAAATAATTGAAGAAAACACTTTTTCGACAAAAAAATTTAACATAATTTTTAGTAATTATCCGTTAAATTTTTAGTTTTAGTATAAAATGATTTCATATGAAAACCAACTTTATATAAAAACAACATGAATTTATTTTAAAAGAAAGTATTTAATGGAAACTTTTTCAAGTAAAAATAATTATAGTAAAACCATTATATTAACTAGTGTAAATTTCCATCTCGTTCTATCATCAAAGTGACTGTACTTATTAAATTAAAACCATGGGAAGACAAAAGTATAAAACAGACGAGTGTGAATTATGCAAATGACTGCTTCGTGTCAAAACCTTTTAGGATTTGCATGTTTAACAACTAACATAAAGCGATATGAAATTTAACATTTAGACCAAAAAAACGATATGAAAAGTTGGTGACAAATGTGAAGAACAAATAAGTAGGTTGGTATCTGAGAAATCACAAATATTTTCCCGTTATTACTCATATTTCCTTGGTTCAACAAGTTCAGCCTTCAACTTTGTTCTAAGGAGCCGGGCCACAGACTAGCGCTGGGCAAATAAACTGAACCCGAAAATCTGAACCGAACCCGATCCGATAAAAATAAATCTGAATCTATTCGAGCCCGACATAAATACCGAGTGGATCTTGTTTTATGGTATTTCGGGTTATGGATATTATCCGAACCGAATCCGAAATTAAATGGATATCTGATAGAATCCGAAACATTCAAAATACCAAAAAAAAACTTGTACCAAACATGATCTCGATTCCTGATATGTAGCCAAAATATACTAAAATATTATTAAACATCTACAATAACTATCTATTACATGAAGGTTGATGGTAGAAAGTAGCGGTTGAGGCTTGAAATTTTTAGATTTTGGTTTTATTTTCATTGAATAATTTTTTTCATTTCATGAGAACTTAATTTTTCGTTTTATGATTTCATTTATTGGTTTTCTTTCTATCAATAACAACGTTTACCTTTCGTTTGACTTTGAATGATTATGTTTGATGATTTTTTCTTATTTTTGAATCGATTTTACTTATGTTTTCGTTACAAAATAAGTACAAATCAAGTACTTTAAACCCGAAGAACCGATTTTACTTATGTTTTGGTTACAAAATAAGTACAAATCAAGTACTTTAAACCCGAAGAACCGATTTTACTTATGTTTTGGTTACAAAATAAGTACAAATCAAGTACTTTAAACCCGAAGAACCGATTTTACTTATGTTTTGGTTACAAAATGGGTATAAATCAAGTAATTTAAAACCGAAGAACTGGTTGGAACCCAAAACCCGAAAGTACATCGGATTGTACCGGTTCTTTGAAGATTTACTAACCTCGATCTGAACCCGATAGAACCCGAACCGGTCCCGAACTGAACTTTTATATAATCCGAATGGGGCTCATTTTGATAAATCCGAAAAACCGAGACCCGATTGGACAAACCCGAAATCTGATTGGGACTCCGGATGCCCATGCCTACCACAAACTTTCAGCCATCATTAGTCTTCGTCTAATCTGTCGATTTTCAATTGACTTCCTTTATTACATGCTCAGTTTCACTTCTAGGAAACGAACAAAATCTTATCCCCCAAATGGCATGAAGCTTCCAATAATACTTTATGGCTTTGAATGGTGAGCAAGGAACGAAAGGAAACACTGAATTCCTTATCATTTCCAAAATAAATCACCATTCACAAGAAATAATTTTTCCTTCTTGTTCCTCCCTATTCCTTTTTTTGTAGAGAAATAGAACAAAAGCATTCCTTGTTAAATTTGATAAAGAACAAGCATTCATTTTCATTCATGCAATTTTATTCCTATACGTTTCTTTCTTATTCGTTCTTCGTGTTCCCGAAAAAGTCACCAGTCGGAGCCATAACTTTCCAGGAAGGATGGCACGTGTTACATAATTATTGTCTCTAGCTCCACCAATTTTTGACATATAATTTACAAAGTATAATTACCAATTTTTGTCATGTATTTTGTTTTCACCGCTTCATACACATGTTTTTATCTTTTTGTTTCATTGTCTGCATTTGGCTAATTCCATTTTCCCTATTTCGTTTTTACAAAAAAAAAACTATGTTAGTTTGGTTCTATTTTTGTTTAAAATGATAATCTAAATATGTTGGATGCTTTTTTTAGATTTCAAAATTTAAAATATACTAAGGGAGAAGGTTTATGTGTGTAATATTTAAATTTTATAAGTTTGATACTCCAGTATTAACTATGACATTTGCGTCCTAACTAATTTGTGTTTGCTCCTCCCAGTGATAATTCTTCTTGATTAGATATAACTGGCTCTAGAGTTTGAACCGCATGTTTCCGAACACATGTATATATATTTTTTTTGTTTTTTTAAATGTTTGTATTACTATTAGTTTATATGATAAAATAGTAGTTTTGGAGAATACTGGCCGAGATATTCCAAAACTTGACCAATGCTCTATAGATCCGATCATAGCACCACCAGACCCCAACCCAATAAAGCCATTATCTTCCCCCAAGGCTCAAAAGTATGTAGTGCCATGCATGGACATTCAAGATCAACAAGTCTTAAAAAAGCAAGATCTTTATCCTAATTCCTAAAAGAATCAAGAACCTAGAATATTTTGCTAAGTCGAACACTCAAAATTAAGTGAAATAAAAGAGTTTAAATATAATTTTTTGTAACATATTAAATATATTTATTCTCCTTTTGGTTTTTCTTTTCTTTCAAATTAGCTTAAATCTTGTTTTTTTAATAAATGATAATGTACACTCTTATTTATGTTTTTTCGCTTTTTTTTAATTCGACATTAGAAGATCACCGGAGAACCATTATATAAGATAAATTTTTAGTTTTGTAATTGATAATTTAAAATTCTAATAAAATAACACAATTCTTCCGTTTATAATTTTGTCTAAAAATTTATTTTCAAATGGTTTTTTGATGAGATGAACTTATACTTGACTGAACTAGATACAAAATAAGAAGTGTTTCAAACACTGCAGAAAATGAATAGAGATAAATTTCATGGAAAGGTGGTCTAAAGGTAGGATACTAAATTTTGGTTTATTCTCTCACTTCTTATATGTTTAGATAAAAAAAACTTGTTTTACTTAACCTTTAATAATTCAACTCTAAATGTAAAATATACTAAACTTTAAAATTAAATATATTTTTAAGCACAAAATAAATTGTACATCTTATAAGTAAACTACAAAGTAACACATAAAATTCAACATTATATAGTACCTTCATAAATTAATATATACAATAAATTACTAAATTTTGTCAGTTTCGAATTGGACGAATGTAACATACAATACAATACAATTCAATAATATAATAAGATAATTATTTTTTTTTAAAAACTTATGTAAATATATGGTCACAATATAAACATAAATTAATAAAATACAGAAAAAGTTTATATAAACATAAATAATATATTGTATAGATTGTTTTTAATTCACACTGAAGTCTATCTTTCTTTTTTAAATATTTCAGAATATATTGATGTTATTTTATCATTTTACACTTAGAGCATCTCCAAAAGTTATTCTATAACTTCAAATATGAAGTTTTTTGCTCTAAAAAAAAAACTTCAAAACTTCAAATTTGAAGTTTTGAGGATTGAAACTCTATATTTTGAAGTTTCACTACTAAAAACTTCAAATTTGAATTTTCATATCTTTATTTGCATTTTGGTCACTACACATCACCTTTATGATTCATAAATATTTTCTCATGTATTGTTTTAATCCTTAAAAAATTATATCTCATAAATATTTTAAATCTTATTTTAAAGTTTTATTTAATTTTATGTGTAAAATTTAAAATCTGTAAACAAAATTTAAAATATTTTAAGCTAGATTTAGACAACACTAATATAAAAAAAAAACTTAACAAAAAGATTTTTAAAAATTACATGAAGACATAACTATTACACAAATTTAAATATTACAACAACAACACTAATAGTCAGGTAAGTTTGATCCGGAACCTTCAAATTTTTAAATATTGTCCAATTTTTTTGTGTAACTGATGATCGTTGTTGTTGTTGTTGTTTTTGATGTCTTTTCGTACAATTCTTTTTTTTCATATTGAATATATTCACGAGTATTAATATCATCAAAAAGAAATAAGTCTTTTAACAATATTTTATGTTTCTCTTTTACTTTCTTGTTCCGATCTAATGTATTTACAAGTATCAATATTACCAGATTTCAATAACTTTTAGCTCGTAACTTACAAAGTAAGCAGAGCCATTTTTACTTTGAAATGCACTAATATATCATATATGCATTACGAAAATCATTTTATGAAATAATATGGTATTTTGTTTGAAGTTTAATATTAATTAAGTTATTTTTATTTAAATTTTTATATTTAATAGAATATTTTATTAATTAATATTGTTGTAATATGTTTATATATGTGCTAGTCATTTACAAAAGTTTATGAATTCAAATTAGTGACAAATATAAAGACTATATTATAAAATATAAATAGTTTTGAAGTTGAGTTTGAAGTTTTGCTTTTGGAGAAAAACACTTTTAAACTTCAAATATAGGATTTTGGAAACTTCAAAATAGAGTTCCTTTTTGGAAATGCTCTTATAGTGTATTTACATTTACGGTACATATTTTTGATACACCATTTAATCATATAAAGTTAACATTAAATTTGTACTTTTAAAATTTAATCAATACGTACTATAAAATCAAGTATGTTTCTTATTTTTACATACAAATATATTTTAGAATATGCAAATCTAAAATGTAAGATTTCTGTATTAATAAATTTATGGTTAGTTGGTGTAATTTTTCTATTTTCTATGTCATGTAAAAAAAAAAAAGAAGAAGAAAACTTAAAAGACCAGGCGTATGCAACTTGTTTCAAGGGTTTGGTCTGAGTAAACCCGAAGTGGCACCCTCATCGAGTTACAATTTTACAAGAGAAAATCAAAATAAATTTAGACTTGGTCCTGGAAAACCCTCGTCTCGATTTCTTTCTCGATCTCGTATTCTTGGTGAGACGATGAGTTCCAAAAAGGCTGGTGGCTCGTCTTCTCCGGCAACTCGAAGGGACCCCTACGAGGTCCTCTCCGTATCAAGAACCGCGTCTGATCAAGAAATCAAATCCTCTTACAGAAAACTTGCGCTAAAGTAACCACCTCCTTTCTTCTTCTTTTTAGATTCTCCCAGTAGTAAAGATGTAATCTTTGATTACCATATTGATTTTGATAGGTATCATCCAGACAAGAATGCCAACAACCCTGATGCTTCCGAGCTTTTCAAGGAAGTCGCATATTCCTACAGCATCTTGTCTGATCCTGAAAAGAGAAGGCAATACGACAATGCAGGCTTTGAGGCCCTTGATGCTGATGGAATGGACATGGAAATTGACTTGTCTAACCTCGGAACCGTTAACACCATGTTTGCTGCTTTATTCAGCAAGCTAGGTGTGCCTATCAAGACCTCTGTATCTGCCAATGTTCTCGAGGAGGCTATGAACGGAACTGTCACTGTGAGGCCCCTTCCCATTGGAACATCAGTCAGCGGGAAGGTGCTGAACGAACTCTTATGTCCTTATTCCTGTTCGTTTGGTTGCCGCAGGTTTCGGCGTCAGCGGCGGCGGCAGCGTCAATGAGGACAGTTGTTGTTCGTTTCGCAGACACAGACGCTGCCGCTGCCGCATACTATATCGCGACCGCAGATTTTATCTGCGTCAGCCGCAGGACGCGGCGTTCGGACGCGGCGTCAGACTCAGTTTCCTGCGTCAACGAAACGAACAAGAGTTGACGCAGAATGTTGACGCTGCCGCTGCCGCCGGTACGTGCGGCAACCAAACGAACAGCCCTCTTGTGTTATTTGAAAAGTGAAGTGATCTAATCTCTTAATATCAGGTGGAGAAGCAATGCGCTCACTTTTTTGGAGTGACGATAAGTGAACAACAAGCTGAGTCAGGTGTGGTTGTTAGAGTTACATCAGCAGCACAAAGTAAATTTAAGGTATATGCCACTACTGAACCATATACCTGATAGTGTTGACTGTATCCAATCCAACTAGCTTCTAACTCTGTCTATCTCTCTGCAGTTACTTTATTTTGAGCAAGATTCAAGTGGCGGCTATGGATTGGCCTTACAGGTAAACTTAATATTAAAAGAATGTTGTTCTTAGCATTACACCATTACGGAACTGTCTTTAACGGCATCAGGCTTGTTCTTGCAGGAAGAGAGTGAGAAAACAGGCAAGGTGACGTCAGCTGGCATGTATTTCTTACATTTCCAAGTCTATAGAATGGATTCTACTATCAATGCGGTATGCAAGTTTTTGAGCTCTTTTCTTTTCGATATTAGAATATGCAGATGTGTGAAAGCATTCTTTATTGTGCAGTTAGCTGTAGCCAAAGACCCTGAATCTGCTTTCTTTAAGCGGTTGGAAGGTCTTCAACCTTGTGAGGTTTCAGAACTGAAAGCTGGCACTCATATCTTTGCAGTTTATGGTAATGAATCATTGTTCTCTTTTACTGGACTGTCTTTGAGACCAGTTAGTTTAACTGGTCTCTAGCTACTTTTCAGGTGATAACTTTTTCAAGACTGCATCCTACACAATTGAGGCACTCTGTGCCAAGACCTACGAGGACACAACAGAGAATTTGAAGGAGATTGAAGCTCAGATTTTAAGAAAGAGAAACGATCTGCGGCAGTTTGAAACAGAGTACCGAAAAGTAACTTTCTGCTATTAAGAGCTCAGTTAGTTAGTTAGTCAGGGAGACCATATATAATTATGACTTTGTTATATTCTTTTTGCAAGGCTTTGGCGCGGTTTCAAGAAGTAACCAACAGATATACACAGGAGAAGCAAACGGTGCGTTGATTGATCTCTTTTCTCTACTTTTATTCCTTGCTGCAAGTTTTGTGAACTTTAAGCTCTGAGGGAACTCTTGCATTGATTGATATGTGTCTTCTTTGGATAATGGTGAAGGTGGATGAACTTCTAAAGCAACGGGATTCAATCCATTCCTCTTTCTCTGTGGTGAAGACACCAAGCGGTAGCAACTTGAGCAATGGAAGTAGCAGCAAAGCTCAGGGAGATGAATCTAAAGGCGATGGGGCTAGTGTGGGTGAAGAAGGCGGATCAGAGAGTAGAGACAAATCGAAGAGAAAATGGTTCAACTTAAACCTAAAAGGATCTGATAAGAAGGTTGGTTGACCAGACCTCACTTTAAACGCAGATTTGTTGTGTCATTGTTTTATTCGTTAAAACAGATGTGTCCCTGGGGGGTTGCTCTATGTGTAGGCATATATATATATATGTTCATCAGAATGGTTTGTTGATAGAGAGATGCAAAAGCATAACTTGAGGGTGGTTTTGAAATGTATGCAATGCATCATTGATTCATTGTTTGTTACATTTATTATTGAGACTTGTCATTGTTTCAACACTTCCCTATAGTTATTTAAACTGTACTTGAGGTTGACCAAATGGGTAATGCTGTGGATTTGTAGGTGAGGTCGAGGGTTCGAGAGAGTTAGATTGCGGGGTTTATAGTGAGTTCAGGGTATTTTTGCATTGACCATTTTGTCTATGGTTCTTTTTCCCTGCATGCTTAGTGTCACTTGTCAAAGTACTTCCATCTATTTTCCACTCACTCTTGTAGCTATATACTCAACAATCACTTACCAAAAATTTTCTTAAGAGTTGCCAAATCTAGAAAGAAAATTGATTCAGAGGCTTAAATTTGGTTGAAGATGGTGTACACCCAATGTTCTAAAAATTGTTAGGCGGTGATCGCGGGCGCTTAGGCTGATTGTTTGAATGCCAAAACCAATTTTAAAAAAAAAAAATTGGTTTGAAAAGTCGTCTAGCTCATACCCGATTTACTGATTAGGTGAGCGCCGCCTAGACCGATTTTTAGAACACACGTAAAACTTGTTCAGCCATTAACACAATGTGGCTAAGTAAATATGTTTTACTCAAGGTGTAGAGCCTGAGGAGGAGAAAATGTGTTTGAAATTACTATGTGTGCGGTTATATCGGTAAATATGTTCATTAGAATGATCCATAGATTCTTTTACTGTGCAAGAATTGTTGTTGTCATAGAAATTTTAAGTTTAGGTTATTATGCAACAGTATTATTTCGTTGTAAGTTTTTGAAGTAACCCTTTTCTCTTTGGGCCATAAATCATGGAAAGAATAATCATCATTTTCTTGCAAAGGACAAAATATAATAAATATGAAAAATATCTTGTTTACAACAAACGACTGTTCTATTACTTAAACTAGAGTATATCTGAGAATTCAGACCGGAATTAAAAAACCAACAAAAAATAAAACTTTTATGAAAAGATTGCGCAGTCCTGGCTAGAGAGTCTACTGTCTTGTTATGTGCCCTTGAAACGTGAAAGATCTTAAATTCTTGGAAGCATCCTTGCAGTGATGCTAACTCTGATAGTTTTGTCGAAAAATCTGGCCATGCTGCCGGATCCTTGATATCGCAATTACCTCTTTGCAGTCTATTCCGAAATACTAACATGTGGTATGTTGAATCATATTCTCCATAGCCCAGATGAGAACATCCAATTCTGAATGTAAAAGGGACAAGGGTCTCTTCTTATTTTTTAAACCCTTTAGTTGTTGATTTCCCATTTCATCTAACCATACCCAATCATATCCACTGTATGGTGATTCCATAGTTTAAGATCCATCTACCAATTAAATATCCCACATGCATAGAGCTTGTGTATTCTGTGTCTGGTGTGGTGGCTGTGCATCATCATTATGATTTAAGTTTGCATCAAACCACTTATTACATTCACTTTGGGCACGTCGGATTAGCTCCGCCGGTTCCGATCAATTCCAATAAGTTTATTGTCCTTCATTTTCTTCAGAATATACATTTGGTTTCTGTAGTAATGATGGACACGTACTAGGTTGATCGTGAAATGTTATTCAATAAGATTACGGAGAATTGTATCTTTAAAGTCTAATAAAGAAGAAAGTCGGGCTAAATAATTTATATGATTTACATACTGGTTTTTAGACGTATGCATGAAGTTACCTTCCTTTTATTGAAGATACTTTTTAGTAATTGTAAATGTCAAATGACTAGATTTCAACTAAACATCCTCAATAAGAAGTCAAGATGTCAAATTATATTGTTTTTAAAGATCAAAAGGCATGAAGTAAAAGGATAATTGGCCGACGAGTGTTCTTAATATAAAAAGGCCAACCATTAAAAAAGGTTAACCTTTTTTGACTTTTGAAGCCATTGGATTAACAACACTTGGATTTGATTGGTGATCAAATTTTTTGTAGTACATTGGAGGTTTTCTACTGGTTATGGAAAAAAATAGTAGCTATATTACCAAAACTAACATTAAAAAACAGCTTCGACATATTGGTAACATTTGAGTGCCGGTTTCTTACTTTTGGAGGAATTCATGCCAATTTGTTTTGCTTTTGGTGGTGAATTTCCTAAAGAACAAATCACACAAGTTTTGGTATATCTAATATTATTTGTACGAATTTTGTATCATCGAGTTATACTAACAGTTATAACTTAGTTTAACGAGATAATTCTCAAGAAGCTTAGATAACCTTCGTCATCATAGACTAGTTTTAGATGTTTTTTTTTCCAAGTCGTCATTTTAATAAAGTTCAAAAAAAAGTCGTCATTTTAATTCGAATCATAAACATATCTTTGTGTTTTACGTTACTAGTCAATTCAAAGCCTAGTAGCTAAACGTGAAACGCTTACATGTTTTTTACCTTTGCATGTTTATGATAAGAAATAAGAATGGGAATAAAATTTATATAGGAAGGTAAAACTGTGGGTTCATACAAAAAGTATATTACACGATAACTTTGAAAATAAATGTTTAGCGAACTATTGAATTCAAATATAAATCGATTCGATTCTATTCGTAGCTAGATGTTAACTAATTAAAATTTCTGGAACGGAAGAAATCATCAAATTCTGCCCGAAGTAATATTTTGAGAATCGAGGTTTTTTTTACCAGGTGTTATTTTCAGTTTGCTTAGAGCAGCTCCATCAGTTAAAACCTATGAAAGTTTCTAAAACAAAAAAAATAATGTTATTATAATAATTTAGTTATACATTAATTTTTTTAAACCAATTGAAACAATGATAGTGTAACATCTGTCATTTGATGTTTAGAATCAGTCCTTAAATGCCCAAATTAAGAACTTTTCTACACTCTCTCACTAATATTAATTACTTTTTCATTTTTCTTTAATGTTAAGAACTTCTTTAAAGGCTCACCAATGGAGCTGGTCTTACTAGTGTAAAGTTCTGAACGGAGCCCGAAAGTTTATTTTATTAGTTTGTTTTGTTAGTGGGAATTGGCTTTCAACACCACAACATAAAGTGACTAAATTTCTGATGTCTGATTTTTTTTGTAAAGGCTTTTACCGTTCAAGCCTCAGCTCGAATTCGTTGTTAACTTTTCGTGAAGATTAATCAAAATATATTTTGCTATTGTAGTGTATGGTTTTTAACTTAAAAGATGCTTAGTCTAATAAGTTGATTTTAATGGAAGTAAGTTGTGTTAAAAGATAAATAAAAGATTTTCTAATAGTTTTCCATGGTCGCTTCCTCGATGTGAGGCATAAAACGTGGCTGCTTATCTAACAAAGAAAATATGTGGCTGCTTATATCTTGAGACCACGGATCAATGATCATATTAAATGTTGTTTATATATTCTGTTTTAGTTAACTTTTATAACGATACTTTACGTAAGTACTAAATCACGTGTATCAAAGCTTTATCAGAGAACATTGCAGAACTGCATAGTAATAAAGTATATCTGGAGTATAACTTGCATCGAACTAAAAAAAAAAAAACTTGCATCGAACTTCCATATGTATAATATGCAACACATATGTTGTTATTTTATAATATTTTCTTAAAAGGTATGTATATGAATATACTAGTGTATAACAGTAAAAATATCAAGATTTTTATTAGATACTCCCTCCGTTTCGAATTAGATGTCGTTTTAGAACAAAATTTTTGTTTCAAAATTAGTATCGTTTTATGATTTCAATGCAAAATTTATTAATTTTTTATTCTAATCTATTTTTTTATTGGTTGAAATCTGGTTAGGTATATTGGTAATGATGTTTTTATCTAGTAAATAGATAAACTTAAATGTTTTATTAATCTGTGTGTCTAAGTCTAGAACGACAAGTAAAATGAAACGGAGGGAGTATATTTTTATTCTTGCAGTTCCTTTTTCTTCTTACAATTCTACGTTAGTAGTTTAAAACAGTTTCTGAATTTCATATCCGTGGCAGATGCTTCCTAAATAGTACTCTTTCCGTTATATCTTAATTTTTGTTGTAATGTAAAATTTTTGTTTCAAAATAAATATCGTTTATATTCTATTTATTTTATATTCTAATTTATTTTTCTGTTGGTTCAAATGTGGTTACATGTAATAATGTTTTTATTTACAAAATTAAATAGTTTTTTAATCTGTGTGTACAGATTTAAAACGATAACTAAAATAAGACCGAAGGAATATTATATTCCCTCTGTTTCATATTAAATGTCACTTTAGCTCATTTTTTTTGTTTCACAAAGAGTGTCATTCTACAATATCAATGCAATTTATACAATCTTTTAGCTGAAAATTAATTGCAAAATGCATTGATTTTATAAATAAATCGATTTATCTAAAATACTATTGGTTAGATACGTGATATTAATAAAAACATAAATGTATTTTAATGAATTTCTTAATATGTATGAAAAGTGTCTAAGTGACACTTTGAAACCGGAGGGAGTAATTAATAATTTCCTAGCGATTAGTAAATCCCGATTAATAATGGCATTTAAGAGTATAGATGTATCTGTGTGACAGTGCGTGCATGTTAATGTAACCACTTGACGTGTCCCACTTTGATTAATTTGTAAGTTTGTAGCCTAAAGCCCCTCTGCTTTAAGAAAAGCTATATCTAGTATTAATAAAACATTTAATTTGCTCGATTAAGTGTCACTTGGAATGTATGATGGGGCTTCGGGATGAATCATCACACCCCACCATCTTTGGTTGGCTTCAGAAAGATGCTTAGGAGATATCTATTAAAGGAGATTGGGATTTGAATAATCAAATGTCTAATTTTGGTTTTTGTGGAGTCTTCCTGATGTGTGGGTCAAGATTAAACTAATCGCATTTATCAACCAAAAGCTACATTATAGTTTAAATATTCTCTTTTGTGGGATCGACTTTATTTTAAAGTAATAGTTTATTATAAACCCCATTGGTTGAATTTCGCTGCTAATCAAATTATGGTGGGTCATAATGTTGATCTTGGAGATCTTGTAATGATAATATAAACACCATTTATGTCAAAATCGATAGACTAATTGATAAGAAAACCTAAATGGTGCTAGAAAAAACCATCAAGATATATACAGCTGGTACTTCTATTTGTCAAATAATAACACTTTTGCCGGGACTATAGATCTTGAATGAAGAGATCAATTGTATTATTCCCAAATTCGTGATTAATTATGAATTTCAAGAGATTAAACATCACTATTATCAGATTGTCAACCGTTTGGTTGATGGTTGCCATCAGTTTCTTGTCTATAAACATCAGTTCTTTATCATGGAAAATATGTTTAACTCGTTATGCTGTAAGAAAGAACTTCTTCATACTTATATAGGTTTGATTATAGTGTCTTATAGTGTCGGCTCTGTCTTTATAGCAGAAGCTTTAGCGGTTAAAACTGGCCTTTTAGAGGCAATCAACTTGGGATTACGAACGCAGACTATCTGGTCAGATTCACAATCTCTCAGCACCACCATCTCGTCCCGATCGAAATCAGTTAAAGCACAAGGAGTGCTATTTGATATTGAGCATCTTTGTAATTTTTTTTCTGCTGTTTATTTTCATCATGTTCCCAGGCTTAACAATGTTAAAGCTGATGCTTTAGCAAAGTTTGCTCTGTTGAACCCTCCGAACATTGTTTGATTGCTTTATCTAAAAATAAACGCATAACAGTGATTTGTGAAAAATATAAAACTGTGAATAGAAATTATAGAATCAGAGGACAATTTTATTTTAACTTAGTTACATGATTTAAATAATAGGATTTTATTTTATTATTCGAACATTATTTTGTGCAATAGTGGAACTGTGGAAGTACGTAATGACAGAACACACATCATAATTTCGAAGTGTAGTTGGTAAAAAAAACCTGTGAAATTATTAAATCATTTTAACATTATGTCATTTGTCTATTAAAACCATATTGTTTACTAATTTGAATATTGTAGCCACAGAAATTTAAATAATCCACATGAATTGCAGCTCCATTTCATTGGTATGTCCATTTACCACCACTTAACAAGATAGAAAGAAAGATCTCATATAAAAATATCGTTATATGTTTTCCCATGGACCAAATTTTCATTCAATCGATTTAAATTTGAGACCTAGAAACATCGACTTGTTCAAGAAGAAATTTAAATCCTATCAGTTTATAAACTTTATACACAAAGCAAGTTGGCCAATACTTTCTCCTTATTTTCCTTTTAAAAACTTTCATTAAACTGGAGTGCCTAAGTCTTCGCCTAAAGTTGTTTTGTGAAGTAATTTAAAGAAATTTTTTTGTGCCATAAATCTTTAGTCAAATTTTATTTGGACAATTTCTGGTGAAACCGGTTCTCAGCTGTCTTAAGACGCAAGATTAGTGGTCTTCCATCTCAATGAGATGCAAGTTTATTTGAAAATTCTGGAAATTTTGTAGTAGCTTTCAACAAAGTTGGGCTAACATGGCTATGGTTCATGTAATCTCTATAATATATATATAAAGACTTTTCTATTTTTCTATTTCAAATCTGTTTATGGAGAAGGTAGCAAGAGATATAGACATTGTGGATTCATAATCACATGTATAATCCTTAATTAGTGGAGATAATCTATAAGTGCCTATATCCACCCACTTTCTCATATTTGGAACCTTTCTCTTAGCCCCTAACTAAATGACTATGTCAAATGGCCACCAAGCAGATCTGGTCCCCAAGCAAGAAAAAACCTATTACATTTAAACTCTTAAATTACATTTGAAAGTTAATTCTAGGATTGACAATCTTTGTTTTCTAATCATAGAGTATGCTAATCTTTGTTTTTCTAGTAATAGGATAGTCCAATATATATATATATATATATGCTTGTATGTGTTCTCAAACCATACACACATTATATTAGTCCTTCGTTTGCATAAAGAAACGAGGAACATATTACTCGATGCACAAAACATTATTAATAAAAAATGTCAAAACAAAGTTCCATTGGATGCGCTAAAGAAAGAAAAAGAAGGGGAAAGTTAATTGCATGTTGGACATCATTTTGCTTTTAGTTATTTCCAATAAGAAATATTTGATGTATAACATGATTATCATGATAAAAACAGTGACAAAACAATCTACCTGCATAAGTAAATTGTAGGTCCACATGACATGTATATTGTATATCGAGGAGCGTAGGGTTGAGATTCTTAGAAGGATTAGTTAATCATCTATATTTTCAGTTTTAAAATTCTAAAATAAATCAGGTCTAGTTTAACGAAATTGGAGTATGCAAATAATAATCGGCCTAGGGGTGAGATTACGCATATTATGTTCACTACAAGTTGAACACTTAGTAATTTTAAAACAAAACTAGATTGAGTATATTTTTTGTTTTAATTTTTTTAGGTCTTTTTAATTGGTAATTTAAATATAGGTCTAATGGCATAAAGTATAATAAATAATATTCTAAATAGTGATAAAGATAAAAAAAATAATAGTTGAACCATAGTTTTATCAATGGGTCACACTGCTATTTTAATAGAATAGATTTCCAAGGTTTTCGATAATCAAAGTTAGCTGGAACGAATTCTGCAAATAAGTTAGCTGGAACGAATTCTCTGATGATCGTGTTCTCCATGAAATAGAGATCTCTGATAGATTTCAAAAGAAAATTGAAGCATCTTCAACACATATTTGAGTTAGTTTTATAATATTATGTCACCATATGAATGCCAAAATCAATTTCATTAGGGATTTGTAAGTGACTTTGGGTGTGAGAAGAGATTTGATGAAGATAGATACAAGCAACCAGCGAAAACGAGTAATGCAGATTCGCCTGGAGATATATAATTAAAAGGGAGACAAGATGGGACATTTCTGCAGCCCCTAGCGAAGACTTTAGTTCATAAGATTTACACAATTATTACTTTTGCACAAAGAAAAGCTTAATCAAATTCGAAACCACCCAATTAGTAAGATTCGCAAATCTGTGAGCCCTCTTTATATATATATATGCTTAATCTGATTGATGTATACAAGTGTGTGCGTGTGAATCTTAACGTTAATCACGCAAACGTACTCGTGGAACAAGGAGTCGTCATTTGGTACGTAATTTGTGGGGAACATGTTAACATCTGAGACTTTTTTTTTTGCTCATTCCTCTGTTTTTTTTTTGCTCATTAACAAACTCAACTTTTAATGAACCTAGTAGTGTTCACATTACTTACCAGTGTCTTCTGATGCTTTTTTTTTCAAAGCCAGCTTACTTGTTTTCGATTAAACTGAACATTATTCAAATCTGGATTTCAATATTTTAATATATGGCAAAACATGTTTTTTTTCTTAATATTATATTTATTTAAAATACGAAAAAACCCGAATCGGGGATTTCAGAATCGATTACAGATTTGAATCAGCGAACCCATTTCTATCCCAACCTACTAAGTTTCTCTTACACAAACCTAACCGGCACAATCCACTTAAAAAAGAAAGATATGCGCAGAACCGATACCGTTCTCAACTAGTGGATCTCTCTTGCATGTGAAGATGGAATAAACGCAGGAGATCCACATTGCTGGTACACCCCGAGCCTAAGCGACTGTACACATCATATGAGCCGACCTTCCAACCGGAGTAGTTGACTACTGGTTACTTCAACAAACCGCAATCTATTCGGACAATGAAGCTCATAAAAGCCGGGAAATCAGGGAAGGATCCGAGACAACCAAAACACTTACAAAGGTAGAATCTCCACACCTTCAACTTCAAGCAAGAGAACGGGTTGCATAAGGGTAGCTTATCGACTCAGCAATCAGTACCTGCAAAAAGAGAAGGAGTCGTCCTACCTACTTAACCAAGCGGTCAATCAGGCACTGGGATGGCCGTATACCACACAAACCTAAAAATTATCATAAATTCTGTCAACGAAAATTCAACACAAATCGGACATGTCTCATTGTACTCAAATAAAAATTTTCCTCAAGCTTGCAAAAATATATATGCTGTATTTTCAGATTACACATTAATATGAGAAAATTAACGAGAAATCCTTCATCATTTCAAGATTTTTTTTATGTATATCACTAAATCAAATGTCATGTCGATTTGTATAACTTTCAAATCTTGAATATGAATCCAGTTTTTGTGAAAAAAATTAATGTCAAACTACATACTGAAACCATGGTTTGTATAACCACGATTATTAAATAATCTCAACAAAATATAACTAAAATAAATATTTGGAATGTTATACTCAACTGTTATAAACCATTTAGTGATCGACCCATTTATCAGCCCGTGTAGCAAGACGGACCAAGCCCATCCGCAGGATCATACTGGCGCCTATCTACTCTTGTGTTTATCTACATTATAGTTGGTGTTTATCTTACGTATTGCTAGTAATTATCTAGTTAAGGATAAGTACGATCTCATGTCGATCCAGTACTTAGACCGGCATTACCATATGTATATAAAGACCAGTTGGTCGACCTAATAATACACACAAGTTCCCTTCTTCATTCACAACAAGTTATCAGCACGATAGACTCCAAAATCCTGAGACAAAACCTAACCTAAAATCCGTCACACATAAACCCTAATCCAGGCGTAACTTAAAATCAATCTATCTCTCAAACTCCGAGGAACCAGACGACGAGCCACATATCAAATTGAAGCTCTGGACAAGACGAATCTATCAGCGAAAACCGTATCAGCGAAAACCGTTCGTCAATCCGATCTCAGACGCGCCCACACTCGCAGAAACAATAGACGGCGCCGCCTTGGTCTTTTGGAACCCTAATCCCGAAGAACCCTAATTCGTTCTTGATTCCGTTCCAGCAAGCATTACCGTCTCAGCTTCATCCCAATCTCAGCTCAGACGAACCCTTGAACTCAATTCCGTCTCGCGTTCCCGTCACTGCCTCAGCTCGATCTGACGATCAGCCTCAACCCGTTCGCGAGAGACAACCAAGGCGATCGCGACCTAACAAA
>NC_027749.1:17248358-17249414 GCF_000695525.1 Brassica oleracea var. oleracea | reverse complement strand
AAGTAAAGTTTTATTGCAGATTATAAAGTCCATCCGAGCACCGTTTGAAGCACCATCAGTTCAACCAAGACATGGAGTGATCAGCAGCAAAGATGTACATCCTGACCACATCTTAATGGAGTTCCAAAAGACATACCAACGTCCAAGACTTACAAGTTCATTCAAGGAGAATCCAGCTGATCATCTTCACCAAGTCATAGGCTTCAACGTTCAAGAAGACTCGGATACCAGATGGGAATGCGTCTACTACAGTGAGGCATTCATCAGGGGGAGTTCATGTGTTGTACTCTTTTTCCTGTCTTGTTTTCCCTTTTACCACATTGGGTTTTTGGTTTGTCAAGAGAGGTTTTAATGAGGCAACATCCAAAGCATGAATGAACCTTGACCGGATGTGTCGATCAAGGGGGAGTGTTATAAACCATTTAGTGATCGACCCATTTATCAGCCCGTGTAGGAAGATGGGCCAAGCCCATCCGCAGCCGATCTCAGACGCGCCCACACTCGCAGAAACAATAGACGGCGCCGCCTTGTTCTTTTGGAACCCTAATCCCGAAGAACCCTAATTCGTTCTTGATTCCGTTCCAGCAAGCATTAACGTCTCAGCTTCATCCCGATCTCAGCTCAGACGAACCCTTGAACTCAATCCCGTCTCGCGTTCCCGTCACTGCCTCAGCTAGATCCGACGATCAGCCTCAACCCGTTCGAGAGAGACAACCAAGGCGATCGCGACCTAACAAACCTAACCCGATCGCATCCTCTCAGCTCGCGATCCCGAAGCAGCCAGCTCGCGTCCGTTTGAGGTTCATCTTGGTGGTCCGGTTTCTACAATCTGCAAAACAAAGGTAATCCTAATTCTGAGAACATGAATTGAACATGATTGTTTTGTAAAGATTGAAACCCTAAAATCAGAACTCTAAAGATGAAAGCCATAGGGAAAATAGATCAAACCCTAAAGAGTAAATCGGAGCTCGAATAAGTCCGATCCCCTAAACCATAATTTGAGATTGACCCATTGATCAATTAAAATCAAAGTCTTAATGATTTTGAATCTCAAAT
>NC_027749.1:17247573-17248258 GCF_000695525.1 Brassica oleracea var. oleracea | reverse complement strand
CCATAGTTGTCTTGGCAAGATCCTCAGACCAAAGATTATGATCTAGAAGAATATAAAAGCTAGCAGAAATATATGCCAGACACACTGACCCGAAAAGAAAAAAATGACTATGTCATACCAGCTTAAGCACCACGAATTTGATGTCTAAGAGACACAATCAAGTTGCTACAATGTCTATTAGAGATAGACAAATAAGTTCCAAATAATAAGGAACCTCGGAAAGTAATGAAAGGTGCTCAGAATCGTACAAATCCGAGTTCATAAGAGAAACCAGTTCAGACAGAGAAGTAAGGTTGCGCAACCACACATATAAGGTACCAGACTATGTAGTTTGGGACGCCAAACTGCAAGGTATAAAGGTCTTGGATAATAAGATCTCAAAATCTAATTAGATCATGTCTGAAACAGTATGAAACTGAAGATAAAGAGGGTTAACACCAAAGATGTATTTACATACATAAGAGCTCATAAAAGATTGTAGTACTTGGGATTTGAAGGATATAACCTGAGGATCATGAACCCACGTAGAGTACTCATAAAACATATATAGGTACGTGGGGTGTTCAAAGAATTGAAAGTAATTATAAGACAGATGGGCGTAGTAACCATGTACATACAGAAAAGCCATCTAAGAAAGAAACCAGTGAATGGATCGTGTGAGATAAGAAATTCCGTGAGATTAAGG
>NC_027749.1:17246409-17246671 GCF_000695525.1 Brassica oleracea var. oleracea | reverse complement strand
TCCTGACCACATCTTAATGGAGTTCCAAAAGACATACCAACGTCCAAGACTTACAAGTTCATTCAAGGAGAATCCAGCTGATCATCTTCACCAAGTCATAAGCAACTTCAACGTTCAAGAAGACTCAGATACCATATGGGAATGCGTCTACTACAGTGATGCATTCATCAGGGGGAGTTCATGTGTTGTACTCTTTTTCCTGTCTTGTTTTCCCTTTTACCACATTGGGTTTTGGGTTTGTCAAGAGAGGTTTTAATGAGGC
>NC_027749.1:17241305-17246372 GCF_000695525.1 Brassica oleracea var. oleracea | reverse complement strand
TGTTATAAACCATTTAGTGATCGACCCATTTATCAGCCCGTGTAGCAAGACGGGCCAAGCCCATCCGCAGGATCATACTGGCGCCTATCTACTCTTGTGTTTATCTACATTATAGTTGGTGTTTATCTTACGTATTGCTGGTCATTATCTATTTAATGATAAGTACGATCTCATGTCGATCCATTACTTAGACCGTCATTACCATATGTATATAAAGACCAGTTGGTCGACCTAATAATAAACATAAGTTCTCCTCTTCATTCACAACACGTTATCAGCACGATAGACTCCAAAACCCTGAGACAAAACCTAACCTAAAATCCGTCACACATAAACCCTAATCTAGACGTAACTTAAAATCAATCTATCTCTCAAACCTCGAGGAACCAGACGACGAGCCACATATCAAATTGAAGCTCTGGACAAGACGAATCTATCACCGAAAACCGTTCGTCAATCCGCCGATTATCATAAATTCTGTCAACGAAAATTCAACACAAATCGGGCATGTCTCATTGCACTCAAATAAAAATTTTCCTCAAGCTTGCAAAAATATATATGCTGTATTTTCAGATTAGACATTAATATGAGAAAACTAACGAGAAATCCTTCATCATTTCAAGATTTTTTTTTATGTATATCACTAAATCAAATGTCATGTCGGTTTGTATAACTTTCAAATCTTGAATATGAATCCAGTTTTTCTGAAAAAAATTCATGTCAAACTACATACTGAAACCATGGTTTGTATAACCACGATTATTAAATAATCTCAACAAAATATAACTAAAATAAATATTTGGAATGTTATATTCAACCAACTTATAGACTACCTCCGTTCAAGGAAATTAGAATTAGGCATGAAATTAACCAAATGATATCAATCTTACTAACACAATCGCCATATTCACTTCAATCTTTTAAATGCGATCTATTGAATAACCACATACAAATATTCTTATTTGAACAACATCCTAATTGTTTGAGCTAATTGTTAGGATAAGTTTTGATAATATAGCTTAAATATTACTAACTTTAAATAAAATAAATTTTATATAGCTTTTTAATTCGTATTTTCAAATTTTATTTTAAATTTAAAGACTGATAACAAATGTTTAAATAGAAAACTTCTATTGTTAGTTAGTTATTTATATAATTGATAAAACTCCAATTAAACAAAAATAATAAAACAACCAACTAATATAATTGATGGGTTGATAAATAATAAATATGTTGCATTTAAACCAAAGTATTCTTGTATTGTAAATGTCATATTAATCATATATATATCTTACGTTAATTGGAAAATTATGTATTACCAAACATATAAAAAAATATTCCTCAATATAAAACTAAAAATGAACATCATTGCGGGTGAGCGGATCAAACTCTAGTTTATTTTAAATGCATGTACAACATGTTAACTAGTGTATTTTCGTGGTTTAATTTTATCTTTTTCAATTTTACTTATTATTATTTAACTTAAAATCTTAACTTTAATATTAATTATATTTTGAAAAATCAATGAAATCAAAACAAAAACTAAATGAACCAAACTAAATTTTATCTAAATTGTATTAATACTTAAAATATTTTTATCTATCTTGTTTATTGTAAATTCATTCAAAAAGATTTAATCGATTTTCTGGGTGTGAACTCATGAGATTGTTAGCTATTTAAAAAATAAAGCAATCATTTTCATTTGACTTATTAAATATTGATATTATTATTTAATTAAAATATAATGTTTATTTTAATATCATAGATTTATTTAAATCTAAAATATTAATTATATTTAAGTTAAGCGATGTTTTTAAAACTGGACCAACCTGGTTGGTCAAACTGTGGCACTTTCTTTTATCTGGTTAGGATTGCGGTTTTAACATATTTGAATTAAACATAAGAAATTGATCAAAAATCCAGTTAAATTTGCTGAAGCCGATGATCCAGTTCAATATCGAAACTCGATTTTTGCAGTTTTGAATCAAAACTTAAATTCATAATTTAAAGTATATGTTAAAATGTCATATTTTAATTGTTATTATTGTTTTTTCATTAAAATTTGATTTTAAAAATCATATATATCTACATATATTATTATTTAAAATCTTTTTTATATTTAGTTTTAAACAGTATTTTAAAAATGGACTGGACCGGTCGGACAACAACTCTTTCCTTTATCTGATTAGAAGTTGTATTAAAAACCGTATTTAAATTAACTCGAGAAATGGTTAAAAAATCAGTCAAACACACCAAAACCGGTGATCGTCTTAATACCAACACTCGGGTTTTCGATTTTGAATTAAAAAAATAAAAAGTATAAACTTATAAAATATTTCAAATAGTAATATTATTTAAATATTATCTAGCAAGCCTGTAAAATATATTTTCAAATAGCAAACATATTTCACATTGATTTTTTATCAAAACCACACTTATTTTACATACTGCATGAACGTTAGTTATATTGTGCCGTACCTTATTTTGCACCGTTTATATCATCAAAATCCACGATTATCATTATGACCGTTAGAATCACAGAAAATGAAAGAAAACCAAAAATGTAGGTGGAAAAGAACAAGTATAACATTAGTCAAAAAAGGAAAAAAAAAAGAACAAGTAGAAAAAATTAACACATAAAAGATTAAGCCGAAACTCGAAAATTCGTAACACTGAAAAAAAACGAGACGAATAAAATACAAATGGGCCCCGTCCCATTATCCATGTCGTCTCGGTCCGTGTGTTCCTCAAACTCCCATTTTAGATCATGGTTTATAGAAGGTTCTGCGATCTTAGCGAAAGTTAAGAAACTGTTTTTTAATTTTCGCTAAGAACTCCGTCATAAAAACCCGGTTAATCATGCTCTAAACTTCTAGGGATGTCCGATCAAAAAGTTAAAAAAAAAAATCATATATTTCACACACACACACTTGCAATCTTGCACAGTGTCTCCTATGTTACTGTACAAAGTCCACATCTCAGTTACTTCCACGTTTCTTATATATATGCCTTCGACTCATCCAGCTCCTCTTATTAAAAACCCATCTCTCTCTCTCTCTCTCTCTTTCTCTAAAATATAACAATTCTACATATATAATGGAGGAGATTGATTTTCGTTCAAAGACATCAACTTCTTGTCTAAAGCTATTTGGATTTAGTGTTGATGGAGAAGAAGATTTGTTCGATCAGTCGGTGAGAACTAACCAATCATCCGTATCGACGGAGCCTAGCGAGTTTCCGGTGGGATCCTCGGGAGGAAGTGGTAGTGGTGTACGAAGCCGAGGAGGAGGAGGAGGAGAGCGTAAGTATGAGTGTCAATACTGTTGTAGGGAGTTTGGTAACTCTCAAGCTTTGGGCGGTCACCAAAACGCTCACAAGAAAGAGCGTCAGCAACTCAAACGCGCTCAGCTTCAAGCTACACGAAACGCTGCCGCTAATTATTCGAACGCTGGATCTGCGTCTCCGTATTTACGGAATCCTATAGTCTCCGCCTTCGCTCCTCAGCCTCATCACCTATCTTCCGCCATGTCTCCGCCGGGGGGAGGAGGTCCTTGGATGTATCTTCCACGTGTATCACCGTCTCACCTTCACGTGCCACATGGGTGCGTGATTCAGGATGGTGCGGGGGGGTTCTCGTATGATTCTGGATTTAGGTTTAATGGGTCTCAGATGAGACACGTTCAGACTCATGGGCCAAGACCATCCGTGAAAGGATTTTCAAGAGAAGTGGGACCAACTTTTGATGATGGATTAGGGTTGGATTTGCATCTGAGTCTTGCACCAGCTGGTCATTAATGTTTAATCATATGCCTCCTGCAAGTATAACAGGAGGGTAGCTCGTGTATAATTCTCTACATTTTAATTGATTTTATTTATTTATAATGATTTTAAATTCCAGTATTGTTTGTGTAGCAAAAGTATTTAGCCTTCAATCATGTTTCACTCCCAAAAAAGTACCCAGAATGCTTTAACCAATTCATGTACAAAGTCCAAGAAGATATAACGTATTGTTGTGATTCCTGAAGCTCTAAGTTTGAGTCGGTCGGCCTAGACCTATTAAATTAACAAAATAACTGAGTTACAAAGCAGACGTGACAAGTAAATAATAGAAATAAAGCTGCATGTATAACTGAGTTACAAAGACTTGAAATCATGTGTAAACAAACATTATTGTAAGAAAGCAATGTACGATATACGACCGCTGGATAACAGAAAAACATATCCCGAATTTTTTTTTCCTGATAATCTAGGGGTATTTTGGAGTCGAATCCCAACCAACTAATTTTTTAGGAATGATACACTAAAAATGAATCCTTGGTACTGTCAAGTTAACAGTGATAATCTTAATATTTAAGATTTAATTCAGAGGACCAGTTTACTCTTTACTCTTATGTGTTTAATATTAAGCTGAGAAACAAATGCGGTTTTAAAATCAATGGTGACGCAAGTAACTAAAATACCTAGAGATTCAAATTCGATTTAAATGAAAGCCGGCTTAGGGTTGTTCATCGGGTGTCAATGCGGAACCAAACAACTATTCAAGTGCAATGAGGTGCAGTCTAGAACTCGGATCACTCGGCTAGAACGATCCACTATCGCGGACTTGTTCCCTTTGCTAATCGGTATTGAGTCCTAAGCTCTCACTTAGAACAAGACGCGATAGCAAGCCTTAGAGATCAGGTCCGATTAGTTCACTTAATACCCTAATATCTACTCTCGCTGATTAGGGATATGAAGCTCATTCAATATATGTCAATTTATCTCCTAAGCGGTTACCTAGGTGATTAAACTAGAGATCGAACATTAAGTAATCAATTCAATACAAGCAGTAAGAACAATATGAATGAAGAACAGTTAAAATCACTTATTTGCGTCTAGCTCATGCGATTGACCCCCTAAAACCCTAAGCAAGCTTAGCCAACCACTCAGTCATAAAGCAAGAAGACACGACATGATTTCTGAATAATACTGCATATAAAATAAAGTAGAAAGACAACGGTTCAGGATGATCTTCTCGTGAAAATGAGAGATGAAGTCTTCTCCCTTACAAGTTGCTAAATCCAAAAT
>NC_027749.1:17241025-17241283 GCF_000695525.1 Brassica oleracea var. oleracea | reverse complement strand
GATGATCTTCTCGTGAAAATGAGAGATGAAGTCTTCTCCCTTACAAGTTGCTCAATCCAAAATAGTTCTCGATCTCTTGTAAAACTAGCGTAAGGTATTAGAAATGATAGCATAGGCTTTTTTATATGGAGGCGCCAGTGGTAAAGAGAAAGGAGAGAAAATCTAGGGAAAACCCCTGAAATCTTGGAGGTTTTCTTAATAGTCGGGAACAGTCAGACGCTTGCTCTCTTTGGGAACAACCTTCGGATTGATCCGACT
>NC_027749.1:17234210-17240807 GCF_000695525.1 Brassica oleracea var. oleracea | reverse complement strand
TGTATCTCATACCTGAAAAAGGGTACACTATCGAGACAAAACTCCTTAAATTCAATTAAGAACAGTGTGAGCTTCTCATCACATGCACTATTCAGGGTAGACGGGCTAGGTAAGGAACATGTTATTTCATGGTGGAGCTAAGAGTGTTTAGGGGCTACCAAATTTAAGTGGATGCAGGATATCGTGCAAAATAGTAGGAGAGGACGGATCCATTGATGTCCACAACCCTTACTCGTTTCTGCTTCACGGGTGCAGTTGTTCTCTCCTTCGGATCAACCGTGGGTCTGTTCTTCAGTTCTTGACTTCCTTTGCCTACTCCTCCAAAAATTGGTATTAAATCCTTGCTCAACCTTCCCAGTGTTCTTGAGTTTTTTTTTTTTGATTTATAGGTGATGGGGTTGCGAGGGAGAGGCAACAAAATGAATGTTTCCCAGCCACTGGTGGTCTATTCTTTTGTTTCTCACTGGTCGCCATTGTTCATCTGATTAGAACATGCACTCATAGACTGTTCTCTTATTAGAGCATGGTCTCATCGACTGTTCTCTTCATGCTTGATCTCTCTTCTCTGAGTGTATGGCATTAACGAGTAAGAGGCTGCGTCGATCCTTTCCTCTCCGACCCTTTTACACATATCTACACATATGACACTGAAAACAGAGTGCATGAGGGTAAAAATAAAGGTTTAGGCGCAAGGTGGGAACTAGCTAAAGATGAGCTAGCCACTCAGGATCAGCAAGATCTGTAAAAGGAGTAAGAAGTCCTGAGTGTAAGTCTTGTTTCCCTGATCCAGTGCCCATAACAAGAAAAATTTCAGTCAAGATTAGGTTCAAGTTAGGTGGAGTTGAGTCTACCCAGTGTAACCTGATCGGTTGAGACCTTTTGGAGAATCAAATGAGATAAGTCAGGGGTGTTCCAGGTCCAAGTGTGGGTCTTTCATCACTGCTAAGGTCACTGGATAAGAAAGTTAGAGCACGAGGTGGTTAAAAGATTATCACAACACAAGGTCCTAATTCCCATAAGAGTTTTAGCTGACTCGATCCTAAACGGACTCAATAAAACATCCAAATGACATAGGGACTAACTCAGAAATAAAGACATAGAGTATCAACACACAACAAGTGCTTCCCCCAGACTTAATTTACACCATCTCTGGTGTGAAACTAAATCAAGGTCAGCCAAATAACAACACAAAGCATAAAAATAAAGAGTTCAGATGGATATAACAGTGGATAGAGAATAGTCCTTGCGGACTCAGTCGGACTCACCGCTCTCGGCCGGATCAAACGAACGTTTGTTGCATGAGCGATGAACCTCCTCAGTTGAAGTGCCTGTTCCCATAGGCGCCTTTCCTGGACGGTGCGATCATGGAGTCTGCTCTGCTGGTGACTGTCGCTGATTACTGCCGCCAATGCAGCTGCCGGTAAAGAGAGGGAGGAGTGTACGGCTGAGTGAAAGGGGAAAGTGGAAGGGTGGGGCCTGAAATAGGCGAAACCCTAACCGCTCTCCATTATCTCTCTCTTTTTTTTTTTTTTTTATTGTTTTTGGGTCCGGAACACTTACTTGGAACAGGCGAAGGGTTGTTCCACCAGAAGAACAGTCCTTCGGTTGTTCTGACTGAAGAGTTCGGTTTTTCTTGTTTTTGACCTGCAACTAAATCCGAAAAGAAATAAAATAGACTATAGAAATCAATATATACACTCACCAGTGGGTTGCCTCCCACTAAGCGCTTAGTTAAATTCATTAGCTTGACTCGGCTCAGCCGATTAGGCTGATGGGGGATCGCTTAGGGGAATTTCTTCACCCTCTGCGATAGTGGAGTCAGCAAGGTAATGCTTGATGCGCTGACCATTGACGACGAACTCGTGTCCCTTTCTGTCCAGCAACACAACAACTCCGTAAGGGCGGACTTCCTTAATGGTGAAGGGTCCGGACCATCTAGATTTCAGCTTGCCTGGGCACAACCTAAGTCTGGAGTTGAAGTGCAAGACCTTATCGTTTGGTTTGAAACGTCTGGCAATGATTCGCTTGTCATGGTAGGCTTTGGTCTTCTCCTTATAAATTTTGGAACTCATATTGGCGAGGTGCCTTATCTCTTCCAGCTCATGGACTTGGATCATACGCCTCTCAGTTGCTGGCTTGATGTCAAAATTCAGTAACTTGACCGCCCATGCAGCCTTGTATTCGATCTCGACAGGAATATGACAAGCCTTACCGTAGACCAGGTGATAGGGTTGGTCCCTAGCGTCGTTTTGTAGGCTGTTCTGTAGGCCCAGAGAGCATCGTCCAGCTTAAGCGACCAGTCCTTGCGCGAGGTATTGACAGTTTTCTGTAGAATGTTCTTCACTTCCCTGTTGGAAACTTCAACCTGTCCACTCGGCTGGGGGTGATAAGCGGTAGCCACCTTGTGTTTCACCCCATTCTTCTTCAACAGGCCCTGAAATGCCTTGTTGATGAAGTGTGTTCCGCCATCGCTAATGACCACTCTAGGCACCCCGAATCTCGGAAAGATGATGGAGCTGAACATCTTAGTCACCACTTTTGTATCAATAGTGAGACTCGCCACTGCTTCTACCCACTTGGAGACATAGTCAACGGCGGCCAGGATGTACTCGTTCTTGAAGGACGGAGGGAATGGTCCCATGAAGTCGACTCCCCAACAGTCGAACACCTCAACTTCTAAAATGTTATTCTGAGGCATTTCATTCCTTTTGCTGATGTTCCCAAGTTGCTGGCATGCATCGCATCGAGCTATGTAGGCGTGAGCATCTCTGAACATAGTTGGCCACCAGAAACCTGCTTGGAGGATTTTGGAAACTGTTTTGAATGTGGCGAAGTGTCCTGCATAGGAGGAACCATGGCATTGATGTAGAATCCCTGGAATATCTGCCTCTAGAACACACCTTCTGAATATGCCATCCTTGCAATGTTTGTACAAGTACGGTTCATCCCAATCATACTGCCTCGCCTCTCTTAAGAATTTCCTCTTCTCGTTTCCAGTGAACTTAAGTGGTTCCTTTTCAGCAGCTATGAAGTTCGCAATCTCATCAAACCAGGGGAGGTGAGAGTACTGCTTTTGGATCGCGGCTACTTGTTGTTCCGTTACGCGAGAACAATCAGATGTTATGCTCAGGGGTTATTCCGCGAAGCGCAGACCAATCGCGTTGACGTGTTCCACTGCGTGTTCTTCATCAAGAGCTGTGTCATCCTCAATCTTCATTTTGGACAAGTGGTCTGCAACCCCATTCTCGACTCTCTTTTTGTCTTTTATCTCGAGATCAAATTCTTGGAGAAGAAGAATCCACCTCAACAACCTCGATTTTGCATCCTTCTTTATGAGCAAGTACTTAAGAGCAGCATAGTCTGTGTGCACAATCACCTTTGATCCCACCAGGTAGGATCTGAACTTCTCGAATGCAAAAACAATAGCCAGGAGTTCCTTCTCAGTCGTAGCGTATCTGTATTGAGCCTCATCCATGGTTTTGCTTGCGTAATAGATCACATGAAGTTTCTTATCCTTGCGCTGCCCAAGGACTGCTCCGACTGCAAAATTGCTAGCATCAATCATGATCTCAAAAGGGAGATCCCAGTCTGGCGGTTGTACAACAGGTGAGCTGACTAGAGCTCCCTTGATCGTATGAAACGCAGCTAAGCACTCGCTATCGAAATCAAACTTGATCTCCTTCCAGAGCAGTCTGGTGAGTGGTCTCGCTATTTTTGAGAAATCATGGATGAACCTCCTGTAAAACCATGCGTGACCCAAGAAGCTTCTGATATCTTTCATAGTTGTTGGTGGCTGCAAGCTCATCATCACCTCGACCTTTGCCTTATCTACCTCAATGCCTTTCTCGGAGATCTTATGCCCTAGAACAATCCCATCCCTGACCATGAAGTGGCACTTCTCCCAATTGAGCACCATATGTTTCTCCTCACACCTTTTGAGTATCCTGCACAAGTTTGACAAACAGACACTAAAGGAACTTCCATCGACACTGAAATCATCCATGAAAACCTCCATAATGTCTTCAATAAGGTCAGTAAAGATCGACATCGTGCAGCGCTGAAATGTTGCTGGCGCATTGCACATGCCGAATGACATTCTCCTGTATGCGTACCGTTCCGTATGGGCATGTGAATATCGTCTTCTCCTGATCGTCCGGATGGATAGGGATCTGAAAGAAACCTGAATAACCATCTAAAAAGCAGTAATATGGGTGGTTAGTCAATCTCTCAAGCATTTGATCAATGAAGGGAAGTAGAAAGTGATCCTTTCTAGTGGCTGCATTTAATTTTCTGAAATCAATGCACATGCGATGTCCTGTCACTGTTCTAGTAGGGGTCAATTCATTCTTTTCATTTGTGATAACAGTGATCCCACCTTTCTTAGGTACTACATGAACATGGCTAACCCACTTACTATTAGATATGACATAGATCACACCCGCTTTAAGAAGTTTCATTATCTCTTTCTTAACAACCTCTTTTAGATTCAGGTTTAACCTCCTACGATGTTCAACATATGTCATTGATTCATCTTCTAGGTGTATTCTATGCATGCATAATCAGGTGAGATGCCTGGTATGTCAGCTAGTGAATATACTAATGCCTTACGATACTTCCTAAGCTCACAAAAAAGCAATGCAGTTTCCACATTACTGAGTTCAGCGTTCACAATGACTGGATAACTGGAATTCAGACCTAAGAAAGCGTACCTGAGCCCCTTGGGAAGGGGTTTTAGCTCAACTTTGGGAGCCATCAACTCGCTCTAGGGATCATCAGGTAGGTTCGGCGGAACAAGCGAGTTCGGTAAAGGGGTCGCTCCAGTTGGAGTGTTCTCGTCCTTGTTGCTTTCTTCCCCCAGACTTAGACTCGCCACCATTCTTCCCATACTCCTTGTGGATTCAAGCATCTTAGCATACCCGTCTGCGTCAATGTTCTCGACACTCTGCTCGGCCTCAGCTCTTACTAGTGCAAGCTCAAGTGGATCTTCTGTAAGAATCTCCTCGATCATCCTGTCGCAAGGTTGCAGCGGATCAATCCCTTCAACCACCTCGAAGGTCTGTCCATCCAGCATCGGCTTCTTCAGCAGCTCATCCATTTCGAACTGCATGACTATGTCCCCCAGAATGATATCAATTTTCCCTTGCCGCACATCAATGATGGCTCCAACAGTACATTGGAACGGTCTTCCTAAGATGAGAGGATCTTTGGATTCCTCTTCCAGCTCTAGAACTACGAAGTCTGCTGGAACAGAGGTGTTCCCGACTTTTACTTGGAGATCCTCTAGAATACCAACCGGGGACTTAACTGATCTATCCGCGAACACCAAAGACATCTTAGTTGGTTTGAAATGCGTGTATCCCAGACGTCGTGCTAAAGAGTAGGGCATGAGGTTTACGCTGGATCCTAGATTAACCAAGGAGCATGAGAAAACTGTCTTCCCAATCTGGATAGAGAGGACGAACTTGCCAGGGTCTCCTCGCTTCTTTATCTGCCTGTTCTGAAGCACGGCGGTGCACTCCTTAGAGACAGTCATGAATTCGCTCTCCTCTGATATTTTTCCTGAGATCAATCCCTTCATAAAGCTGCGCATGGAGGGCATCATCTGGATCACATCCATCATGGGGAGTTGGACGGTTTGGTCCTCCAGCATCTTTCTGCATTTCATCTCCTCTCGGTCCTCACGAGTAGCCTTTGCTGGAACAGGGTAAGGGACTTTAGGATTGTATTCGCGAGCAGGAACAGGCTCTGGGATCGGGCGGGCAGCCAGCCTCAGCTGGTTGTTCTGGTCCTGGCGAATTGGTTCCAACTGTTGGTTCCCTCTCCTTCTCAGCTGCCGGGGTATCGGTTGGTGGTTGTTCCGACTCTTTCTGCTTCCCCTTCTCAGCCACAGTGAACCTCTTCTTTACCGGCTCAGGTAGTTGCTTTCCACTTCTCAACTCAACCGCATTGCACTCCTTAGGGGTTTTGTCGGTTTTCCCAGGTAGAGTACCTTGTTGCCTCTTGACGCTCTCTGCAGTCTGAGCAATCTGAATGTCTATCTGTCTCATATGACTCACGACATTGTCGTACTTGGTGCTCAAATCACTGAACATATGGTTCATTCTAGTATTGATCTCGGTAGTAACCTGGTTGAGAGCCTTCCCTTGAAGTTGTTGTCCTTGGAGCAGCTGCTGCAACATAGCTTTTGTCTCATCTTGCGGAACAGCGACATGAGCGGAGGTAGCTGGCTGAGTGTTCTGGTGTTTCTGCACCTGAGGTGGATGGTTCTGCGGTTGGCTTAGAACATAGGTCCGGGGTTGGTAGTTCTTTTGATACCCGTCATACTGACCTTGGTTACTCTGTGCAGGATCAGCTGGTTTGTCTTGCTTCGGCCAGAAAAGTTGTGGGTTGTTCCTCACGTTAGGGTTTGGGTGGTAGTTTTTGAGCTGCCATCCTTGCTCATTCACGTAGCTCACCTCTTGATGATCGTCTCCTGATATTTCAGCATCAAACACCAGGTCACCGGCACTCTTCTCAGGAGCTGCTTCTTCCATTATGAACACTTGGCTTTGGTTTCCCTTAAGCAGTTGGTCCACCTTTGCAGCGAGATCATCTATG
>NC_027749.1:17233125-17234124 GCF_000695525.1 Brassica oleracea var. oleracea | reverse complement strand
TTACTCGAAGAATCAAGGGTGTTTCGAAACTCATAGCTCACTCCATCATAGAACACCTCCAATATATAGTCATCGTCAAACCCATGGTGCGGGCACTCTCTCTTTTGTACTCCTTGTACCTCTCCCAGGATTCATGAAAAGTTTCATCAGACTTCTGCTTGAAATTGGAGATCCTGTGCCGTAGAGCCGCAGTTTTAGACTTCGTGTAGAAGTGGCTCAGGAACGCTGATCGGACCTGGTCCCATGAGGTAAGAGAACCGGTCGGTAGAGATTGGAGCCAGCGAGAAGCTTTCCCTTCAAGAGAGAATGGGAACATCGTGCATTTGACATAATCTGGTGGCACTCCGTTAGAGCGAGAGAAATTGCAGATTCTCTCAAAGGCTTCGATGTGGTCCATCGCGATGTCAGTAGTGAAACCGCTGCACGTGCTCTTCTGTACAAGACTTATCAGTGCAGGTTTGATCTCATAGTCTTGCCGAGTGCAAGGAGGAGGGTTGATGGGGGAGCGGTTAGTTGCGAAATTCCACGGAAGGTTCCGCTCCCCAATAGGAGCACCACGCTCTTCTCGTGCGGCGTTCTCAGCTACTTCTTGAGCAACTTGTTGCTGATTTTGGATGGTCTACTGCATCTGCAACATCTGTTGTTTCTGAGTCTGCATTTATTGTTGAATGATTGCCAGTGCAGCAGTGAGGTCATCCTGATTGTCGTGATCACCCATGTTGGTGTCGGTTGTTCTCGGCTGTTGACGGTTCTGTCTTTCTAATCTTGCGAGTTCGTCGTTGGTCAGTTGATGTAGTGGTCCTTGTGCGTTGCTCCGAGTATGTCTACTGGTCATGCACTTGGATCATCTGTTCCAACAAAGAATTAAAAGCAAGTTAGATATCTCAGACTAAATATTAAACTAAAAAATAAAGGTAAAGCCTGGTCCCCGTCGCAACGGCGCCCAAACTTGATACACTAAAAATGAATCCTTGCTACTGTCAAGTTAACAGTGGTAAT
>NC_027749.1:17232814-17233108 GCF_000695525.1 Brassica oleracea var. oleracea | reverse complement strand
CAGTTTACTCTTTACTCTTATGAGTTCAATATTAAGCTGGGAAACAAGTGGGGTTTTAAAATCAATCGTGACGCAAGTAACTAGAATACCTAGAGATTCAAATTCGATTTAAATGAAAGCCGCCTTAGGGTTGTTCATCGGGTGTCAATGCGGAACCAAACAACTATTCAAGTGCAATGAGGTGCAGTCTAGAACTCGGATCACTCGGCTAGAACAATCCACTATCGCGGACTTGTTCCCTTTGCTGATCGGTCTTGAGTCCTAAGCTCTCACTTGGAACAAGACGCGATAGCA
>NC_027749.1:17225726-17232695 GCF_000695525.1 Brassica oleracea var. oleracea | reverse complement strand
AAACCCTAAGCAAGCTTAGCCGACTACTCAATCATAAAGCAAGATGACACAAACATGATTTCTGAATAATACTGCATATAAAATAAAGTAGAAAGACAAGGGTTCAGGATGATCTTCTCGTGAAAATGAGAGATGAAGTCTTCTCCCTTACAAGTTGCTCAATCCAAAATAGTTCTCGGTCTCTTGTAAAACTAGCGTAAGGTATTAGAAATGATAGCATAGACTTTTTTATATGGAGGCGCCAGTGGTAAAGAGAAAGGAGAGAAAATCTAGGGCAAACCCCTCAAATCTTAGAGGTTTCTTTAATAATCGGGAACAGTCAGACGCTTGCTCTCTTTGGGAACAACCTTCGGATTGATCCGACTGGCTGTTCTGCGTTAGACATTCCAAAATAACTTCTTCCTTCATGACACTCTCTTCTTTACTCTTTCACCTGGTCCAAACTTGGAATGATATCAATTAAGCATGAATTAGGACTGAGAATTAACTCAAAGAATACATATGATGGTATTAAAAACACCTTATATCAAGGAACTTATCATAGACGTCATGCAGACCAAATTGCTTTATTGGAAATTCAAATTCATTAGATATCTATGTCGCCTGAATATACAAATAGATAAATGTGAGGTGGTAAGTTTCAAATTAAGTGTATTTAGCACCTTTGCAAATTTGTTGTACCATCCGACTACGTTCGTGTAGTTAAAATTATTTTTTTTAACATAATTATTGTTTTAAACATAATTATTTCTCGAATGAAATATGAAATTATTGTTTTTAACATAATTATTTCTCGAATGAAATATGAAATTATTGTTTTTAACATAATTATTTCTCGAATGAAATATGAAATTATTGTTTTTAACATAATTATTTCTCGAATGAAATATGAAATTATTGTTTTTAACATAATTATAAAATTGTGGGATATTGAAAATTTTTTTGCCACTAAAATTCCAGCATAGCTGATTGTTAAACAAAAATGTGATTTCATAGAATGTTTAACTCCGTAAGAACTTACAAAACTATATAACTCACGTGCTCAGATTTATTGGGTCTTAATCTTTTTTAAACCCTTTATTAATCATTTTATAGTGGCCAATAGAATACCAAAAAGTGGTGGGTATGAAAAGTCTAAAAGAAAATTTTGCAAATTTGCGGCAAAATTGATCTTAAATTACTAAATTAGTCAAAAGGGCCTCACTCGACATTTTCGTTATGCGTTTGAAAGTGATACGGCTCCACAGTTCTGAGGTCTATATATGCACGATTTGTTTTATATTCTGGATTGATCCTACATAAGCATATCATTATCAATCAAATTATAATTGGCTATTTACTCGGAGTTGTCGCGTTTAATTTCTTGGTTCTCATTTAGAAAATGTTATATATATTTAAGAACTTTGCGACGCCTATTTTAACCAAATAAGAACTTATAAATTCTAGAATATGCCGGTCCATGTTATTGTTAGTCTATTACCGTACTAACCTATTGTTAGTTATAAATGTTTTCACATATGTGGATTGTAGGACCAATGAATCCTTAGTTCAATTATGGGAACTAGATATGCTTTAACTCTAACTTATCAAAGTCAATTCTCTTTGTTCTTAAGTTTGATTACCAATTCTCTTTATTCTTAAGTTCAATTATTTGTGAGCATTCGCTAGCAACGGCTATGAAGAAATGAAAAGTTTATAAAATCCAGAGAGTTTTGGCGAATATTAGTATATGTATATGATGTAGACTTTAAAACAAACCCTTTTTGGAATTACATCCTGGAATGCCCTTGAAAATATTATGTGAATGGAAGAATTATATTAAACGTGTACATATTATAAGTTTTTTATATATACGCAATCGACTGATTCGGTAATTTCTAGTAGAAACACACTTAGTGATACATAATGAACTACTCCAAAAATGTATTATACAGTCTAACTTGAGTTTAGAATACCTTTTAACTAATGCCAAAAAATAGACCGATTGTTTGTTATGACCTAATATGTTAACTATTTGGACCGAAGTCCAAATACAGATTGGCCAATTAATTATAATTTAGTCCCAACAAGAATCAAATTCAAAACTAACGTAGATCCATGCTCAGCCCCAAAATATTATGACTAGGCTACCATCACTCGGTTGTACATATCATAAGTTATGTATGTTTGTGCAATGTGCATGCATAAAACATACATGATCCGAAAGATACCAATTCGTTTAAATGGTTGTGTGACTAGAGGTGATGATGATTATGATACGTTTGGACAATAAGTGTGACTTTATGTCCTAAAACTCTCTCGAACAGAGCTATAATCTAGTTACATACATGATCCGAAAGATACCAATTCGTTTAAATGGTTGTGTGACTAGAGGTGATGATGATTATGATACGTTTGGACAATAAGTGTGACTTTATGTCCTAAAACTCTCTCGAACAGAGCTATAATCTAGTTACATACATGATCCGAAAGATACCAATTCGTTTAAATGGTTGTGTGACTAGAGGTGATGATGATTATGATACGTTTGGACAATAAGTGTGACTTTATGTCCTAAAACTCTCTCGCCATCTCTGCCTCCCCTTTTTTTTTTTTTTTTTTTTTGGTCTTCACCTCGTACCCTTCTTCTTTCTCTCTCTTTGTTCTTACTCCAAAATGCTATTTGTTCTGTATCACCACCGGTGTTTACTCTCCGACAGTCCTAAAAAAGATTTTCACAGGTGTCTTCGTCACCCTCTAGAACATCGGCGAGGAGTCATGTTTTAGATTCAATTGAAGGTTCCCTTGCGTGTCATCTCTATGGTGGATGACTACGAATCTAGGTCGGATCTACCTTTTTGGATCGACTACAGTTGTCAAGACTTTTGCTCTCTCTCTCTCTCTCTCTCTCTCTCTTTCCCACTGTTGTTCATTTTTCACGGGTTGTCCAGGCTTCTCCTCTTCTAGCGAGAATAGCGGTACTGGAGCTTACCGTCGAGGACCCCTGCTTTTGGATCTCAGCTAATCTCGGTGATTTGGTATTATTGTTTTGACTCTTTTCTACCTATCGGAGTTTTGTGGGATTTGAGAACTAGCCTAGATCTAGGTCGTTCTTGTGCGGAGAAACTTCATTCATCAGTCTTGTCGTCTTGTTCATTTAGAGCTATGACTCTTGTTCTTCAATCCCTCGCAAGAAGCTTCGTGAAGAGGAGTTCGACCTCATTGATGGTTGGGAAATCTTTACCCACTCCAAGGAAGTGGCCGGTGCACGAAAAAGTTTATTCATCGCCTGTTTCCTCAAGAGTTATTGTGCTTCACCACTGGATTTTGGTTTCGGTAGTGTGGATCTCCGGTCTCCAAATCGTTTTGCCTTAGGTTTTATTGATATGGTTGTGTGATAGCGTGATGGCCGGGGCCGGGGCCCGGACACCTAACCATCTCCGCCTATTTTATTGTAACAAATTCTTTGAGATTTCTCTGTCTCTAACCTTTTTCTTGACCAATTAATTTTTTTTTTTTGCGAGTTTTGGCAATTAAGGGTCCTCTTAGTCCTTGTAGGCCAGAATAGCTATATTTTTTTTTATCTCTTGTTCTAGCTTTGGTCTGGTTCATCAGAATTAGATTGAACCTAGTGCTGGATCTAAGGATTTTTTTCCCTTTTTAAAAGGGATTTAAAGTAGAATTTTGCTTTCCTAAACAATTTTAGATAGAGATGGCAAACAGGTTGTCCCGTTCCATCCCGTTCCGGACCACATCGGGATTGTCTTTAAGCGGATCACAGTGGGTCAGGTCCGCGCGGGACGCTCTCTCTGGAATGGCTGCCCAAACCCGTCCCGCTATATGTACAAGCTTTTGTGGGTCGGCCTGCGGGACAGGTGTCAATACACGCAACATGACGCTTCATGCCATTCCAGAACGCTTTTGGCCACTCTAGGACATGATTTAGGTCGTCGATTAAATTGTATCTGATTCATCAGTCATGATTTGCTTATTTTTTTATTCAAAACAATAATTGTAGTTATTTTTGTCACACTCCAAACATATTGACATACCAAGTAAAGATAATTGCAGAATATTTTTTCATTAGCTTATAACTCATAAGTTCATAACCAATGCGTTAGTTTGATGAATCAAAAAATTAAATAAAACCAATCACCAAATCAAAGTTGTCAATCCCAAAGTAAATAAAAAGAGAACACCAAATCAAAACATTGCAAGAGTTCGAATCACCATCGTCGGAGCTCCTTTCATTTTCTTGGGAGAAGTCACAAGAATCACCTTCTCTCTCTCTCCCATTTTTCAGATAAAACAAGAAATGAAAAAATCCCGGTCCAATGCCGTCCCGCGATGGTTGTTGGCCCGCCGGACCTGCGGTCAAGGTCCATGATTGCCATCTCTAGTTTTAGATTCAAGTCACCTAGTATCTTATTACCATTTATTTGAAATGAATTCATATACATCAAAAAAAAAATCATGGTACGTTTGTGCCGAAATACAAAATACAAGCACTTTATCTAGTGGAGAAAATCTGACGCTAAGCTGAAACTTATAAACAGAAAATGCATATATGTATATATATATATATACATATTTTCATATGAATGTGGATATGTGTATTACCAAAATAAAAGAAGAACAAATTTTTATTGGAAAATATAGTGCGTACATATAGAAAATAATAGATGTCACAAGTTAGGGAGGAATCCCCGGATACCGGAATTTGAGATAATAAGATTATTATAATCAAGCATATGTATATTAATATGTAGGGAGGTAGGCCAGCGCATTTCATGTTTAAACATGAAATGGGATCCTAGTCACGATGACCCAATAATTTATATACAAGACACAAAGTATATCTTTGTTTTAGGAAGTTTAATAATGCAATAGGCAAATATATATTGTATAGATGCTATGGTGAATTGGGGCAGCTGGGCAGTACGAAACTTAAACAAAGGTTTAGAAAATACTTTTGAACATTGATTAGTAAGAGAATTAGAGGATTGGATGGAACGATTTTAAGTTTGGTATCAGAACAGTCCACGTAGACACTTTTCTACCACTTGGAGAAATTGGCGTTTCCATAGTTGCTAAGGAGCTTCTTTGATTTTTTGTTTTTGTTTTGTGTAAATACTAAGACCATCAAAAGGTTATGGTTAGCTTTCTGGATTCCACATCGTCCACTCAGCTTTGACTGAGTCATAGTCCAATGCGTCCAAGTAAATTTCATGTGCAATGAATACCAAACTCAAATTGCTCTTTGTCAATGACTTCAAAAGAACTTATGTTATGGGATCTGTCGTATAAATCTAGGGAGTAGAAACCCACTTCATTGGTGACGATGGTCTGGTAACTACATACATGTGCGTATCTGTAAAGGTACCCTTCTGGAGGGGAAACTTTTACAGTCCTAAAACATGCTCTTTTGCTGCATCATGTGTCCTCTTTAAGGAATCCTCAAAGTACCCATCACACAATCAATCATGCAATGTATCTACCCTAATCCTAAAGACACCCACTAAGTTATAACTTGCTGTCATTATAACTCTTGAGGGTGCGTCTTTATTTTTGTATTTGCTTTACCTCTGACAACTACACATTATACGTTGCATATATACTCTCATCTTCGTATATTATCAAATCTCAACATTTTTTTTTTTACTGAAAATCTCAACAATGTTTCTTCAATAATGTATCTCATGCATGCATTTATGCATCCCCATTCCCCACTGAGCACAAAACCAAAGTACAAGAAAATAATGGTTTCTACTTTTCTCTACACCTGGACAGTAATGTAGACTTGTAACATAGCAAAACCAAAATCTTGAATAACAAAAAAAAGAAAAAAAATTTCGAAGAACATGTGCAATATATGCAAGTGCGGATGAGTCAGAGATATATAGCAGTAAGTAAATGACACACATAGTTTGTTAACGAGGTTCGTTTCCTACTCCCTGGGACCTTGTCCAGTATTCATATTCACTAGAATGAGAAAACAAATTACAACCAATTCGCAAACGCGTAATACAAGCACAACCCTCTTGAATCACCGCTCTCTTCTACAACATGAACTCTTCAAGGTTAACCAACCTTGAGCTAAACTCCCCCTGAGTCTAGGCTTCAACCTCCAAGTCTCTGAAGGTACGTCACCAAGTACTTCACCCAAGGATACCAACGAGCACGCCAACACCAACATACAGATTGATTACCACACCACAACGGACAACTCCGCTACACGTAACGCCAACACCAACGTCACAACACCAAGTACAACGGAACACTCCGTCAGACACTCCGTCAGACACTCACCAAGAACACAATGAAATTTTCTCTCACTTTTATCTCTGAGTGCTCTATTTCTAATAAGGGCACGTCCCTCCTTATATATAAACCGTAGACTTGCTCTCCAAGTTCATTAAATACACCTTAATGAACTTCCATTCCCATATAAGGAAACTTCCTATTCCTCTCCAAGTAACACTTCTTCTCAAAGCAAAGCCTTTTTGCTTAATGGAAAACGTCATTTGTCTTCAACAAGATATTCTCTTTCCTTTTCCAATCTCCACTTACACACGCAATCACCTTAGACAATCTCCTTGTAAGTGAAATGGACTTTTCAAGGGTCCAACAATCAAATCATGTAGTAATTAAGATGTCAATCCATTTCTAAGAGTTTTGAATCAAAGAGAATTCAGGTTTTCAATTAAGCTAAATGCAATCAATAAGATGAGTGGTTTCAATCAATCTAACAGGTTTCTAAAGCAACTAAACATCAACTTTCAATCAATTGGAATAAGGAGGAATCATGGGCATAGGATTTTGATTTCAGATGACTAACATTAAATCTAAAATGACAAGGTTTCAATCAAAACATTCCCCTAAGTCTAGATATCAATTCTAAGTAAGTTCTCTTCCAAGATAAAAGCTCATTTACTCTCATGATCAAACATCAAATTCCTTTGGTTTGTGTCAATCAAGCAATCATTAAGG
>NC_027749.1:17192393-17225608 GCF_000695525.1 Brassica oleracea var. oleracea | reverse complement strand
CATTAAGATCACTCAATCAAGCAAGGAAACACATTAATCTACTCTAAACATTCTAGATCACCACTTAATCATCCTAAATCATCCTAACCCATGAATCCAAAGATGACTACTTACTCATAATCATGGACACTAGATCATTAGTTGATCCAAATCTAAACATGATTAATGGTCTAAGTAATCAAGAAAAGATGAGAAATTATGATCAATATTAGATCTTTCACCCAAAAGTGCCTTTTGATTAGATAGAAAACAAGATAAAATCCTAAAATTAGGTCTGAGAAACATTTATAGTTGCTTAAAATCGAACCGGGTTAACCCAACAAACTTGGATTAACCCAAATACAAATGGGTAAATATCGGGTCAAACTCGGAAATGTTGACTTTCTAGACTCGCAGCGGCTAAGGCAGACCGCTCCACCAGGCCGCTGAGGCTCTCACAGCGGCTTCTTGCAGTCTTCGTCATCAGGCCGCTGCAACAAGTACATATGCGGCAGGGAGTGGGGTGTTTTCCCAGCGGCTTCAGCAAACCGCTCCGCAAGGCCGCTCCCATACGTAGTCTCCGTTCCTCGAGCACTTGCAGCGGCTTCTCGATGGGGTCATAAGGCCGCTGGGACGTCACAAAGCCGCTGGGACACTTGATCATCTCGTCTCATGCTCGAAAATCACCAATCTTGCCTCCAAACCATCTCTAAATGCTCCAAAGTCACCATTTGAAATCTCCATCACCTGATAAGGACATATGTAGTGCAATGCAACCTAAACATGTCCAAATGTTATCCTAAATGATCAACAAATGCAAGAATGAATGGTTAAAACAATGCAAATCATGAAGATATCAGTAAGCAACTTCTCCACCCGACGTCCTGCCGTACGTCTTGACATACGTCTTGACACACCTTCTGATGTACATCAAAAACTACATCAGAACCTCTGTGGAAATATCATCTACAATCTTCCCCTTTTTGACTATGCATATTAACTCAACAACTCAGGCATGAAGAAGCATCTTCAATCTCTCTCTTTGAGTCACATCATGGTCAAAAACTAATATGAAAATGATCGCCATCCTCCATACTGAGGATAGAAACCCATTCCACCATCTCCATAATGACCAAATCTTCCAGACCACGTATCCATAAGCCTTATCCCTCCGTGATTAGCTCTATGACCAGAATTAAGCCCACCACGCTGACCATGACCTTCAGCTTCACAATAACATACTGGATTATGAAACCTCATACCATATGTTTGCTTCATCTGATGTTTCTCCCTCAACAGTTGAAACACCTTAGCCTAATATGACCACGAACTCCACAATGATGACAAACAGGAACACAAGCTCGTCGAGGTGCACTCTGCACTCCTAGATTTTTCTTTGTAGCAGTCCCACCCCTTGCAGCAGTCGCTGTCGCAGCCCTTGCAGCAGTCACTTCACCAGTCCTTGAGACAATCACAGTAGCAGCCTTTGCTGCAGTCGCAGTAGCAGTCACAACCTTCACATCATCAGTCGCAGCTTGGCCGTCTGTTACAGTTCCTCTTGAGCTCTTAACAGCTGGTTTTGTAGCATATGTCGCTACGTTCTCTGTCGCACCAGCAGACACAAAAACACATCCACCATTAGAAGATTTACCCTTGAACCCGAGACCACACCGATCACTTTGCTCAATGCTGAGAAGATGATCCAACTGATCCGTACCAGTATTAAGCATCTTCAGACCTTTCAGAGTTTCTTCAAGTTGAACTCTAGCTTGTCTTGCTTCTTCTTCTTTCTTTGAAGCATGTTTCAATGCTTCACCAATCTGAGCCTCTAGCTTGACTTTCTCCTTAGCCAAAACGGAATTCTCCTCAACCATCGTGAGCCATTGTGCATACAATGTCTCATACTTCTTAGCCAGATCGAAACCCTCAGCATCATCCTCACTTCAAGCAACATCATTATCTCCACGTGTAGACCCTGACACAGATGATGACACAGACGATGACACAGACGATGACACAGACGATGACACAGATTCCGCGCAGACTTCTTCAGAGAACCCAAGGTTGTAAACGCCACAAAGTTCTTCAGATTCTCACCATGATCTGAATCAGTATCAGAGTCACTCATATTGTTCCTGTTCTTATCGTGCCTCTGTAAATTTGGACATTCCAACCGAACATGTCCAATCCCATTGCACTCATAGCATTGTAGCTCTGATGGTGATCTTCTCGAACCACCTCTTTTTCCATTGTCTATTCTGTCTCGCTGTTGCTTCAGATACTCAGCAAGATTTCTTGACAGCATCGCCATAGGATCTTCAGAAGGTGAGACTTTGAAAGCAACACCATAAGGATCTTCCGTCACCGTATCCTTATCCTTCTTCTTATCTTTATCTCCATACGCCTTGCTCAACCCAAAGGCTTGGAGAATCCCAACAAACTCATCAAAAGCCATCTCATCCCGATTATGAGCTTCTTCTACAGCAGAAATCTTTGACTGAAACTTCACTGGCAGCGACCTCTTCAATTTCTTCATCAGCTTCTTGTCCTTGAACTGCTTCCCAAGCGCAAAGCACTCATAGATATGTCACACAACTTACCACTAAACTGAGCCACAGTTTCTTCTTCATCCATCCTTAGATTTTCAAATCTAAATGCTAACATATCCAGCTTGGTTCGCTTGACACTTGAAGTACCTTTAAACATGTTCTCAAATGTCTTCCATGCCTTCTGAGCTGACACACATTGAGAAATCAGCTTGAAGTAGCTCGCATCAATAGCATTGCAGATCGCCGTCTACGCCTTAGAATTGCAGCTTGAAGCCTTCTTCTCTGCAGCAGTCCACTTCTCTCTCGGCTTAAGAACTTCAACCTTCTCATCATCAAGTATCACAGGAGGACTCCAACCAGTCTCAATTATACTCCAACACTCTTCATCAAGACCACTAATGAAGGCTTGCATACGGACCTTCCAATATCCATAATTAGATGAATCAAGCCTTGGTGGCTTTGTCATAGACGTCCCTTCTCGATATCCCTCCATCAAGACAGGTTTTCAAACTCTGTCGTACTTCCTGATGCAGTCTCTGTCACTCACCCTGATCTACTCGAAACTAGTCGTTAACTCTATCGAACCTGGCTCTGATACCCTTTTAAGTGCGGATGAGTCAGAGATATATAGCAGTAAGTAAATGACACACAGAGTTTGTTAACGAGGTTCGTTTCCTACTCCCCGGGACCTTGTCCAGTATTCGTATTCACTAGAATGAGAAAGTAAATTACAACCAATTCGCAATCGCGTAATACAAGCACAACCCTCTTGAATCACCGCTCTCTTCTATAACATGAACTCTTCAAGGTTAACCAACCTTGAGCTAAACTCCCCCTGAGTCTAGGCTTCAACCTCCAAGTCTCTGAAGGTGCGTCACCAAGTACTTCACCCAAGTACGTCACCGAGTACGTCCGAACCTAACGCACACCAAGGATACCAACGAGCACGCCAACACCAACGTACAGATTGATCACCACACCACAACGGACAACTCCGCTTCACGTAATGCCAGCACCAACGTCACAACACCAAGTACAACGGAACACTCCGTCAGACACACACTCCGTCAGACACTCACCAAGAACACAATGAAACTTTATCTCACTTTAATCTCTGGGTGCTCTATTTCTAATAAGGGCACGTCCCTCCTTATATATAAACCGTAGACTTGCTCTCCAAGTTCATTAAATGCACCTTAATGAACTTCCATTCCCATATAAGGAAACTTCCTATTCCTCTCCAAGTAACACTTCTTCTCCAAGCAAAGCCTCTTTGCTTAATGGAAAACGTCATTTGTCTTCAACAAGATATTCTCTTTCCTTTGCCAATCTCCACTTACACACACAATCACTTACACACACAATCACTTTAGACAATCTCCTTGTAAGCAACTTCTCCACTCGACGTCCTGCCGTACGTCTTGACATACGTTTTGACACACCTTCTGATGTACATCACGAACTACATCAGAACCTCTCTGGAAAAATCATCTACAATATACACATGTGAAAGAAAGTAAAGCATTTGATATAGTATTAATCACACTTGGGGTCCGATTAAATCGAAGTGCTGTGGATACTAGTTAAAATGTGTTAGATCACAAAAGGAAAAACATAAAGCATATTATAATTTAACTTTAACATGCATTTTCAGAAGTTCTTTAGACACAATTAGAACTTCCAAAGAGAGTGATTTCTCAACTCTTTGAATACAACATATACCATACATGATGTGTTATGGTTGTTTACTTCGACGTGGTATCTAAATTTAATATTTTTCCCCGGTAAGTCGTCTGATTCTTCTGAGATACTAGAAGTTGTCTGAACGATTTCCAAGTAGGTCGTCTGGTGTTGTTGATCTTAAAAACAATTTATAAATTGTTTGAAAAATATTTTGACAAGTTAAAGATTAAAACCATGTAATTATAAACAGTTTTAAGTGATGTAAATTAAGATATAATAAAATTGAATAGTTTTCAACATAGATGAGTGAAAGTAGTTAATCATGATATTCTTTAGTTTAGGGTTTGGCAATATATGTTGTAGTATTGTATGTATTCTTACGGTTAGATTCTGGAAAGCTTAAATGTTTTTTTGAAAAATTTAAATTTGTACCTATATGTGTTTATTTATGTGTATAGTAATCACTTTTTAAGTTTAATTTGATTTTATGAAGTGTTTAGTTAGTTAACTTAGTTTAGAGGTTACGTTTAGGGTCTAGACGACTAACAGATAAGTCGTCTAGGAAGTCTTCTATTTTATTTTCCCGCTATAAATATTTTAGTTTCCCGCTAAAAATATTGAAGTCTTCTGGACGACTTACAAGTAAGTCCAAGAAGTCGACTTACAACTATTAGAAGACTTACTTGAAAGTCTTCTGAATCGAAAATATTTAACCTAATTGAATTTTTTGTTCCCCTATATAAAGAAAAATTTACACATTCTCTCTCATTCTCTCAAATAACTGCAACAAAAATGTAATGTTCCTCATTCAAAAACTCTCCAACCTCTCTCTAATCTCTTTGAAATTATAAACATCAAACTTTATATCAATTTATTGTTTTTGTCTCATCTTTCTCACTAATTTATTTTGTTTTTGCAGGTTTTTCATCACATGGTTCTCATATTCCACTCATTTAAAGGTCTATTAATTTTAAATATGTATTTTTGTGTGTTCTATAAAGGTAGATCTATCTAACTTCCACTCATTTTCTCTGTTTTTTAAGCCATTTAAATGTTTTGGATATGCAGGTTTTTCAGATCTGGATTTGGATAAGCAGATTTTTCAGATCTGGAAGACTTCTGGGATAAAAGACTTCCAGAAGACTTCCAGACAACTTCTAGGAAGTTTTCCAGATGACTTCCAGAAAGTCTTCTGACGGAGTCTTCTCCCATATCTCCCTTTCATAACAGATCTGAGTGTTTTGATAAGTTTTTATGTCTGATTTTTCTTCATTTGGTAACCTCCTATTGCATAAAGTTCTTACATTTTTCCCAAACTAAAACTATCCAAACCCACTCTAATCTCTTTGACTTGAAAACACTAAACATTATATGAATTTTTTATTTTTGTCTCATGTCTTTCTCACTAATCTATATTTTTGCTGCAGGTTTTTAATCAGATGGTTCTCCTCTTCCACTTAGATATGTACTTTGTGTGTTCTATAAAAGTATATCTATCTAATTTTCCACTCATTTTTCTCTATTTTTAAGTCATTTGAACGTTTTTGATATGATATGCAGGTTTTTCAGATCTGGGTTTGATATACATGTTTTTCAGATCTGGATCAGATTTTGGAAGACTTATGGGAATTCTTCTCGGAAGTCTTATAAAATATAGTGCGTCAGAAGACTTCCAGGAAGTCTTCTGACGAAGTCTTCTTCCATATCAAGTTATGGGAATTCTTCTCGGAAGTCTTATAAAATATAGTGCGTCAGAAGACTTCCAGGAAGTCTTCTGACGAAGTCTTCTTCCATATCAAGTGGAGTCTAAGCTTGTCTTTGTAGAGAAATGATCTATAATAGTTTTGTTTGTGGTCTGTTTTGTGATTTTCATGTGTACTCCTTTAGTTGTGACTTTTTCTTGTAAACTTGAAGAGATATTAATGAAAAAAATTTGGTAAATATGTTCATTTTCCACAATATCATCTTGCCAAAATTACTTGACATAATTGAAGTTATTGATACAACTTCAATAGCAAAACACAATAACACAAAAAGATAATCAAATTTATTACAACTAAGGGAGAAGAATTCCAAGAAAACTTAGTCAAATTCACAAAAGATAAAACATTACATAAGTTCAAAGATAGAACACTTTCATTACATACATAAGTAAAAAGTATATCTTATGATCTAAGAAGACACATTAAACCATGTTACTTGATATTCTTGAAGTTACTTAACACTTTTGAAAATTAAATAAACATATCTTAGAGTTACTTAACAAATTTACAAAAACTAACGTAGAAGACTTCATAGTTTTAGAGAAACTTTACTAAGCATGAATGTTGGTAACCTCATAAATATCACCAATTAAGTTATAAATTTCATTCAGTAGTCCCAATATTGACTAACATACATGAATTAATTAAAAAGTCTTTATAGTTTTAGAGAAAATAAAAGTTTAATAAAAATTGACGCAGACGACTTCTACGGAGGTCGTCTGGTAGACTTCTAGGAAATCGTCCATTTAGGTTAGTTTTGCAATTGATTTATAAGCTAGACGACTTACATGGAAGTTGTCCATCTTTGTTTGTTAAAAAAAAATTTTGAGACGACTTCCATGTAAGTCGTCTAGGGAAAACGAGTTAGTTTTGCATTTGACCGGATTGTGTCAGAAATTTGACTTTTCATCGACGATTTATACATAAGTCGTCCAGTAGAAAATTAAAAAAACAATGTTTTGTTATACCTAGACGACTTCCACGTAAGTCGTCTCAGGTTAGTTTTGCAATTGAAAAATAAAACAAAAAATATTACTTTTTTTAGACGACTTACACAAAAATCATCCGTCAGACGACTTACATGGAACTCGTCCAAGATAAGCAAAGTTTGACCAAAGTCTCGGAATAAAATCATGTACGACCTTTCGTGTAAGTCGTCTGATGGACAACTTCCGTGTAAGCCGTCTAGACAAAAATATTTTTTTTTTTATTTTTCAATTGCAAAACTAACCTGAGACGACTTACGTGGAAGTCGTCTAGGTATAACAAAACATTGTTTTTTTAATTTTCTACTGGACGACTTATGTATAAATCGTCGATGAAAAGTCAAATTTCTGACACAATCCGGTCAAATGCAAAACTAACTCGTTTTCCCTAGACGACTTACATGGAAGTCGTCTCAAAATTTTTTTTTAACAAACAAAGATGGACAACTTCCATGTAAGTCGTCTAGCTTATAAATCAATTGCAAAACTAACCTAAATGGACGATTTCCTAGAAGTCTACCAGACGACCTTTACTACACGACTTACATGTAAGTCGTCTCAGGTTAGTTTTGCAATTGAAAAATAAAAAAAAATTTATTTTTATCTAGACGGCTTACACGGAAGTTGTCCATCAGACGACTTACATGTAAGTCGTCCAGGAAAAGTCAAATTTCTGACACAATCCACTCAAATGCAAAACTAAACCCGTTTACATTAGAAGACTTACATGGAAGTCGTTGCGAATTTTTTTTTAACAAACAAAAATGGACTATTTCCATGTAAGTCGTCTAGAAAAACACATTTAAAAGTCAATTGCAAAACTAACATCTGCATTGACCTGAAGACTTAAGTCGTCTGGACGAACATATCTGGAAAAAAAAACTAATTTCATAGTTTCAACCTGCGAGATAACTTGTTTAGCACACAAAAGTCTTCTCTAAGCACCCAAAATCTCAAACAAAAGTGACCCACCAAGAATCGTAAGCTTCAATGGCTCTATGAACCATAAAAATTTTAGAATCAAAATCTTGGGTTTTTTTTGGATGAATATGGAGAGAAAGTGAACGATATGTTGTTTTTAGTTTATAAGAATTGAGAAAGAAAGAGTGTAAATCGATTTGAGGTGCATTAAGAGCTTCAAATTGGTTGTCCGAGGTGGTTGGTGTATTGATGGCAATGACAATCTTGTAAATACTTGAAGATGATGAGGTTGAGAGAATAAAAATGCCATTTTCGAAAAGAAAAAAAAACTAATGGTAATTTCGTGAATAATATGAACTTGTGGGGTGAATAGGACAAAAAAAAAATCCATAAAAAACATGGGTTAGTTTTAAGTTTGAATTTGAGTTTTGAGTCAATTTTGCAAATAGCCCTTATATCATTGTATGCGTATATAAAATAGATATAAGTACACATCGACTTCATCGAAATCAGCCCCGAATGTGAAGATAAGGTAATGCCAAAGTACGTTGGACGTTTCGGTAGGTTTGGGACAAACACTAAGAAACATCATACTGAGTCTCGTTGGTTTTCGTGGGCTTGCGTGGAAAGTGATAAGACATGAGTAAGAACAATCCATTGGGTTTGGCTTTCCTTGACGCGAAATATGGACAAAGAAGAAAGATGATGGGGTGTTTGTCGAAGTCTCGTTGGTTCTCAGTGAGTCTATAACTTGTATGCCCGAAGAAAATTCCTTTCTTCATAAACCTTTTGTAATTATGATGTCGATAGAGGAATTATATATAGGATAAGAATGAAGTACTAGATCTTGTCGGGGTAAGCCATTTTGCGATTCTCGTTTGTTTGTAAAATTTGATAATCAGATGAGAATTTTTTTTTTCTTTGATAACTAGGCGACCGAACTTTTATCACCTGACTAATCACATGTAGAGTAGTACACTCACTGGCACCATTTGGACTCGTCAAATGAGGGTGAAAGAGATCACTGACCAAACCCAAAAGAACCATGTGACATGTTCATATACCTTTACTAGATCATTTTTTTTTGAACACAGATTTAATTGATAGAAAAGGTTAGAGAGGGCCATTAAAGCCTTCCTCAACTACCTCAGGTTCAGCTACAAGCAGAGAGTTCTTTGCAAATAAATCAGCAACCGAGTTCTTCTCCCTAGGAATCCAAATAAAAGATACAAACTCAAACTCAGCAGAAAAGGAGCGGATATCAGCCACCACGCTCAGTAGCTCTGCAAAAACAATCTCGCCATTGATGCATTTTATAAGTTGAGTGGAATCCGACTCAAACCTCAGAGCCTTTAGCTCCAGTCTTCTGCACGTTCGGATAGCTTCTCTCATCTCAAAACTCTCCGCCATCAGAGGAGAGGCCACGTACTGGCGTCGTTCTTGAAACTCCTGGTTCTGATCTGTGGATAGTATCGTCCATCCTAGTCCTGCAGTATTGTTGTTCGCGCACCAAGCCGCATCAGTTCTTACAACCACAGCAGTCGAAGGACCTGAGATGTTCTGGCTTGTAGTTTTCTTAACAGCAGGGGCTTCTGTTTTGCTGTTGACGATCCATTCCCAGGCCAAAGAAATAGCTGTTGAGAGCGTTTCAGCAGGGGAGGCAGAGAATCCTTCAAAGACAACTTTGTTTCTTGCTTTCCACAGCGACCACATTATCCAAAGAGCTAGTGGGCCAGCGGAGATTCCAGATGGTGGTAAGCACTTAAGGTTGCAGAGCGAGTGCCAGTCTGGCATTAAATCTATTGTTCCTCTAATATCCCTATCCGTTACAAATGGTGCAAGCGACCATACTTGTTGGGTAAACGGGCATTGGAAAATTAGATGAATGATAGATTCAATAGCTCCACATCTTTTGCAGTTGGGATCTACATCTATATGTCGCTCCACTAGTCGTTCTCCCACCGGTACCGCTCGCTTGAGGAGTCTCCACGCAAAATGTTTCACTTTAGGGGCACAGTTTAAGCTCCACACGTTCTGTCTCCAGTTGAAGTATGGTTCCTGGATCTCGTCCTCCATTGTTTCCTTCACCACCGTGTAATACCCGGATTTAGTGGAATACTCTCCAGATTTAGTGCCCAACCAGACAAGCTTGTCTGGAGCCCCGGTTAAGCTCGGTTGGATGTGTAGAATCTGCTCTTCAAACGCAGGAATTCGCTGTAACGTACTTCGGTCCCAGACTAGTGTTCCAGGAATCATCAGGTCGGAGACGAGAAGTTCTGCAGTTTGCTCTGTTGCAGGGCCCATGGGGCTTTCTTGTTTATGCAAATTTAGCCAAGGAGTACGCCAAATGTTGATAGACTGACCATCTCCAACGATCCAACCCAAGTTCTGTTGTAAGAGGTCACAGCCTATGAGGACACTCCGCCAGCCATGTGACATTGTCGACGTTCCTTCAGCCTGGAGTATGTTACATTCAGGGAAGTATTTCCCCTTCAGAACCTGACCGAGCAGACAGGCCGGATTATTAAGTAACCTCCAGCTTGATTTTACAAGCAAGGCATCATTAAATTTGAGGAAATCCTTTACGCCGAGCCCTCCAAGGGCCTTGGGTTTTGCCATTCGGTCCCATGATATCCACGCCATTTTCTTAGTTTCCTCATTGCTGTCCCACCAGAACCTTGTAATAACAGACTGTATGCGTTTGCAGAGGGACACCGGGAGCTTGAAATAAGTCATCGAGTAGGATGGGCCTGCAGATAAGACACTTTGCAGCATCACTAATTTCCCAGCTGAGGAAAGAAACTTTGTCGACCAGCCTTTCGCTTTTTGCTCTATCCGGTCCACTATAGAGGAGAAGAGGTCGCGTTTCCGCCGGCCAAACTGTTCCGGAAGCCCGAGGTACTTTCCCACTCCTCCTTCTTTTTGGATGGACAAAGCCCGAGGTACCTTTACTAGATCACCCACCATTTTTTAAACAGATGAGTGAGTAACATGTACTATAAACTTAAAAATTAAAATCAACCGAAATGAGCTTAAACTAATATGTGGATATCGACTTTCAGTCCGACAAAGATCAAACTTGGGTCACAAGTCACATTGGGCATTTGCTGGTCCAGAGCTCTACTGATACTATAGCACTCACCTGATAAACCCCAAACGTAACTGAAGTATATGAAAATGTGAAACTCCAGTGAAATCTATCATTGTGGCAAATTTGAACTTAGAAATAAAGAAACCATGATTCAAATCCATGATATTTGGCAGTTTCTTGCAATAAATGTAAGATATGAATTGTTTCTAATGTGTCCTGAATTACATATTTTTATGAAAAAATGATAAACGGATAGTTATTGACTCTTAACAAGATAAGTTAATCTGGTGACCTAGTTATCCTAAAACACACTCCATATTTTTCCGTTCGAGCTTTAAACATTATCAATGCTTGTATTTAAGCACAATCCAGGTTCTGTCAGCGTAGTCTGGGCTCTCGGTTCTCGGCGGCCTCAAGTGGTGGAGGCGGTTCTTGGGGAGTCATTGACCGCCTCTGTGCCAACTCTTGAGTTTAGTTTCACATCCGAGCGCCGTAAAGCTTCTTTACTCTCTTGCGGTGGTGTTACTTGATTTTTTTATGTAGGATTAGAGGCCTTCAGGTTTGGTGGTGGCGGTGACATCAACCCGCTCTTGCTCGGTTAATGGAGACTTGGAAGTGTGTATAACTTGGGTTCTCAAGCATCTTCTAGGTAAGGTTCTTGATTCCTCCTCTTCTTTAGTCAATCAAGCGCGTCATCCGCAGTAATGGTTACAAGTTTTGAGGCGTTCATCGGAAGCTAGCTACTTCGGAGATGATTTGGAAATTTTCAGCATCTGAGACAACGGAGAAAACTTCACCTTCATGCGATCCTCGTCGAGAACAGCAATCGATTCCAAAGAGTTTCAAAAATTGGACTAGTGGTATGTGCCGAGTTTAGTGGGTGGACGAAACTAGAATGTAATAGATTGACTTGAAAGTTTTGTTCAAATCGAATTTGTAACGGAAACTGAATTTTCATATTTCGAGTGAAAATATTAATATTTATTTATTTTAAAAAAGGAATTAAAAACTCACATGGAGCGATTTAGCACCAAAAAAACTCACATGGAGCGTAATGTTTGCTCGTTTTAATTAATTTCTTAAGTCGTTGTTCCACAAAAAGATATCATATTGGAATTGAAGTGACCTGAACATGAAAACAACAAACAAAGTGCACTTACTTCTTCAATACATACATTATAGTATATAATCAGTAATGAAGAGACTCGAAGTGAACTAGCGTAAAAAACTGTCCTACCAGTTTCAGAACACAGGAGTGGTTTATAAACACTTCTGAGTCTGATTCTTGTCGATCTCTCATTCGTTACTTCATCACCTCTTCCTTTCATCACCATCGTTTGCTGCATGTATGCGTGTTACATAGCGTCTAATAGATATGGAATCTATGCGAACATGCAACCATTGGAAGACCCAATAAAATGGCTGAGGGTAAATTGCCATAGGCTATAAGATTATCTCCAACATCTCTTCATTCCCTCATTTTGAAAGGTTTTTGCATCCTGACAGCTTTTATCCTTTCAAAATTGAAGAAGGGTGAATAGTATATCCAAAATTGACGGTGCACTTTTTATATCCTCAGAGCGCTATTGACTTTTCAGTTTAATTCCTATAATTATATATGTTTCATAATCGTATAAAGAAAATTTTATTATCATATTAAAGTACTTACCATTATATTTTCATTAAAAAAAATTTATTAACATTTTTGGTCCCACTTATGATTATATTTGACTACTTGTATTATATTTTGTCATAAATATTTTATTTCTTTATGAAAGTTTAGTGACTATAATTAATTATTAATAAGATTGAAACTTAAATTGTAAATTATAAATTCTTTTTAAAATATATTTGAGGGTGACCCTCGTCCCTTTATTTTAAGGATGCTTGTTTGGAGATGCTCTAAAAATTTGTAACGGGAAAAACTCTCAGTATGGGGCAAGTCCAATATTAAGTTCTTGAAGATCATGAAGTGATAACATTATATGGCCAACCACCTAAATTAATTTTTTCGATCAAAAAAAAAAGAATTAATTTAGGTGGTTGGCCATATAATGTTATCACATTCATCATTACAGTTAAAATTTTAGATTACATTTAGGATTTAGAGTTTTAAATGTTTAATGTTATTTTTTTCTCTGTTATGAAATGTTTTCTTTTAATAGATTTTAGTTGATATGTTTAATAAAGTTGACTGTCATATTTCAGTGTTTATTATTTTTAGTGACTACAATTAGTTAAGTTTAAAAGTCATGTTTAATAGCTAGGAATTATACTTAATTTATAAATTAGGATACATATTTGAAAAATAAATTTATAATTTATAATTTCTATAAAAAATAGGTTCTAGTCTAGTAATTATAATATTTGAAAAGATTAGACTTATGCCTTTGTATGTAGGGTTTAAGTTTGGAGTTTAGGGTATTATATTTAGGGTGTAGATTTAAGATTTAGTGTTTGAGGTTTAAATTTAAAATTTGAGATAGATTTTAAATATGATTAAACTATAGATTTTGTATTTAAGTTTTAGATTTAAATTATATTATGAAAAGATTTAAGTTTTAAAATGAATGTTTAGGGTTTAGGGTTTGATTTGTTTAAAAAAAATTACAAAATAAAACAAACAAAACTTTTTATACAAAATTTGTATACAAAATTACAAAACACAAATAAACAAAACTTTCTTCGTATAATCAATTACAATTCCCTTTATATAAAAACCAAACTAATATAACAGAAAACTTTAGACTCATAACTATATTTTCATTAAATTTATAAAACATACAAAATCAGTACACGAAACACATGAACTCCATTAGAGAACATGTAACCATCAAATCTAGTCATAAACAAAATCAAAGAACAAGTTAAACTAACTTTAATACTACTAAAAACAAGACACAAAGACAAAGTACGAACACAAGCTCAAATCTCAGAGACAAACATATACACCCAATAGCTTCTCCATTAAAAAAATTCACGAGCTCCTCTGCATCGAGTACTGCTTCTCACTCCATCCTGGACCTGTCTCAATGCCGATGCATCTCCGACTCCACAACTGCATCTCCAACTCGTCGCTGCAACCAGAAGACACATGTAACACATTTGTTCAAGCTATAACCAGAAACAAACAGTGACGAAGATTGTCATGACTCCTAAGATTGTCATGGCAAGAAAACCTAGATCGGCGGACGTACGGCGAGTTACGAGACTAACGGACTTGGAAACGCTTCCGATTCCGGCAACAACCTTTGAGAGCTATTGACATCTTGGGTTTTCTCCTTTAGCGAGGTTTGAACTACTAGTCTCATTCGTGACTTCCTGCTATCATGAGCTATCAATACTCATATTTCTTGTACTGTGTACGATATAAGATAGGCATGAATTTGAACTTTGGTTGAAGAAATCTCCTTTGTGTCTCAATAATCTCACGTGTGACTCCATGAAATAGAGGTACATTGAGGTTGTCCAATCGCATGCATTAACACCTTTGAACCACTTATAAAAGGTACTGTCTATATTCTAAAAATGAATCTACCAATCAACCTGATAAACTTGCAATATAATAGCTATTAGAATTGAAGTAATTGTAACTAAGCATGCCATGGAATATAGCTATTAGTGCAAGTTAATCTTGTCTGGAATTGATCTTCATAAGACGGCTCAAATGATGCAGTTAGGCGTAGATCTCCGTAAGGCATGTAGTATTGTCGGTCGTCGATTGTCTATGTAATCTTTTTCATAAATGTAATGTCATAATAAATCAGCGTTACAAAAATAATTTGAAGTAATTATAACTAAGCATGCCATGGAATATAGCTTAAAAACCTCACTTATATATAATCAAGATATATTGATGAGTTTTTATTGGGTTAATATTGATGAGTATCATCTGTTACAACTATTTACCAGCAATTACTTAAATAACACTAAACTAAACACTATCTATAATGGGTTTGGATACTCTTTCTTTTCTCGCTTTCATGTTCTTTATGGTTTTAGTACCTTCGGGTCTTTAGCTCAATTGCCAAGCTTAAGTTGTTTCTACTCGGGATTTCAAGTTTCCACTGTTTATGCTAAGTTTCCCTCTTATGAGTTTTGGTTTTCTCTTCTCCAACTAAAGATTATGGGCTTTTATCTAAACTAAAAACTCTAATGGGTAATCATTGGACCTATGATTTTAATATAATGAAAGCATTTGGATTGGGCCAGCAACATATACTATATCTTTATAGGTAGCTCGGTCTGAGTTCGTTAGAGCATCATTATCCTACATCCTCTAAATGGGTCTCTTAATTTTTTTCTAAATAACAAAATATTATTATTTTAGTTGATTAGGTTTAAGCAATTAAATTTAAATGTAAATAAAATGTCTAAGCTACACATACCTTCACAGGTGGAAGAAGTGGGTTAGAGAGGTTTACTATAGTGGCAAAATAAGAACCTTTTCCACTTCTCTTTCTAACTTTTTTATGTTTTTGATTTTTCTTTAATTACAATTACCCTAACAACCCACTTAAGAAAATATGCTCTTAGACCCTTAAAAACATACAACAGCTCTCTAACCGAAATAAAAATAGAGAGAAGTGGAGACGTAGTATTCATCTTCTCGGTTGAGCTCGATTGTTCAGAGGTGATAGAAAAGCAGCTCTGTGGCCCAAATCGGATCGTCTAAGTGTATCTGCCATATTGGTACATGATGAACATGAGTAAGAAAAAGTGATTAGAAGATTGATTGTATATAACTTGTGATTCTTTGTAATCTCTACCATAGTAGTTTTCTGGCTAAAGAGCTAGTGCAATTGAGAGCACTGTGTCTTCCTTGAGTATTTAGATTCAACCATAAACAAACCAAGAGAATACGAACTGGAATCGCAACATATATTTATGTTTTTAACCGAGGATAAAGCTTTTGTTTGGGGTTCTCTCTCTTCAAGTTCTCGATTTCAGATTTTTTAAGTTGAATGTTTATGATGTTATAAACTATTTGATCGTTGGGTTTTTTTTTTGTTTGTCTATATAGAATGTCTAGCTAGATCGCTCTATTCTGGGATGTACTCGAGTTTCGTAACTTCTTTGATAAGACTCATCTTTTATAGAAGATGTCATACTTGTTTCTTGAACAGAGCCGGTCCTAGTAATTATTTGGCTACAAGCATACATAAAAAATGTGGCCTGTAATTAAAAAAATCAACAATTATTCAGTGGAGATTTGAACCCTCAACCTTTAGCCTTTGTATGTTGTTATGTCCAAACTACTATGGCTGCTAAGAATTTCTGCGGCCGGAAGCTCCAGCTTGTTTGGCTTCCGTCTAGGGCCGGCTCTGTTCTTGAATTATCGCCAAAATGTCTGAAACCCGTCTCGTTTGCTCAAGTTAGGAGAGAAAGCAATTTGGAGGTCATATAAAAGATTTGAGTTGATGATAATCATCAACAGGAGTCTCTTTAGAAGGTTAGAACTGATCTTTGTTTCTTCTTATGGTTTAATTATGTCTTTGTTCTTCATTGTACCTGTTTCTTCTGTTAATAAAAATTCATAGACGAAAAACACTATTTATAACTGCACGATAGTTTACTAAACGAAAAGGATCGGTCAAATCAAAATAGAAGCAAGCAGGTGGTTGAACAAGCAGGAGCCTTTTCAAAATTAGATATAATGATAAGATGAGTTGTGACATTGGGCTCATACAAACTTGGCACACAATCTTGAAAAATAACCGAGAGATCAAGTTCCATGGTCAAACAAAGAGGTCCCATTTTCCACAGCCAGAAAAAAGTTTTTTTTTTTTTTTTGATAAACGAGAGTGTCCGGTGGACCAAGATCCAACCAACTAAATTTATTTGGGGTATGTTTATTGGTGCCTGTGAAACTTGATTGTTCGCAATGGGAATTTGCTAGATGCACATAAAGATATAGCATCAAAAGCACATATGCAAATAGACAAGACTAAATTGAGATGAAAAGGGAAAACAACCAACGGAGAGCACAATGACATAAAAATATGACCAACTTTTCGATCATTTAGAGAGGTGGACAAAACATTGTTGTAAAAAGCGGGATTGTTGCTGTTAACTTATAGTTTTTTTTTAATAAATTAATGAACCAGGTATCATTTTACCTACTAATATTTCATCGTTTTGTATGATCAAGTTTTACTCTTCCCGTATACGGTATATCCATAACACAACGTTACTATTGTTTCAGAATCACGATATCGAACACGCAATAACACAAGTTGTATAACTCAGAATAAGAACTCTTCTTATTAATTCTTTCTTAAGGAAACTACTCAAAACCTTAAGCTCTCAATCACAAATCTCTCACACTTATATCATCTCATGATATCTCTATTTATATTAATAAGTAATCCTATCTATTTATATTACTAAGTAATCCTAATCTCTTTAGTACTTATAGATATAGATAACTCCTAAATCTATTTAACTCTTATCTTCATAACTCGGTTAGGATTAGAATTACTTCTCGCTCAAGCTTCTCTCAAGCTTACTTCAACACTCTCTCTCCTAAGCTTGAAATCTCTCTTGTCTACATCATGGACACCAATCAACTCGTGCATCGCTTTGTATTTGATCCGTGCTAGAGCCTTTGTCAAGATGTCGGCTTTCTGCTCATTGTCGTGTACATGCTCGACCTCCATAAGACTTTTCTCAACACACTCCCTTATAAAATGAAATCTGGTGTGAATGTGTTTGCTCTGACCATGAAACACCGGGTTTCTTGTAAGAGCTATTGCAGATCGATTATCTATCTGAATGACTGTCTTTTCTGCAGGAACACCAATGACCTCATATAGTAAATCTTGAAGCCAAATAGCTTGCCTTGCTGCTTCAGTATCTGCCATAAACTCAGCCTCGCACGATGACATAGCCACTGTATCTTGTTTCTGAGAACACCAAGTTATTGGACTGTTTCCGGAGTAAAATATATGTCCTGTTGTGCTTCTTCCATCATCAGGATCTACATTGTGGCTACTGTCACTATAGCCTATTAACTTTGACGCACTCTGTCTTGTCTTCTCGAATGTCAAGCCGTATGAAGTAGTTCCCTTTAGATACCTTAAACACTGTTTCATTGCATTCCCATGTGACTCCTTTGGACACTGCATGTAACGGCTCAACACACCTACACAATAAGAAAGATCAGGTCGGGTGTGTAAGAGATATCTGAAGCAACCGATGATCTTTCTGTATCCTGTAGCATCAATGTCCCTTTCTCTCTCTTACTTCTCTAACTTCAGACCAGAGTCCATTGGTATCTGGACGGGGTTACAATCCTTCATACCCGTTTCCTCTAATATCTTCAACGCATATCGCTTCTGATTTAAGGTAATGCCTCCTTCATGCTGTGTTACTTCGATTCCAAGGTAATAGGTGAGTAATCCGAGATCACTCATCTCAAACTTCGTTGCCATCTCCTTCTTGAATGCGTTTATACTCCTCATACTAGCTCCCGTCACAAAGAGATCGTCTACATATACCGCAATAACGAGAAGACCTTCACTAGTCTCTTTTCTGTAGACGGATGGTTCCTTTAAACATCTTGTAAACTCAAATCCCAACAAGAATTTGTTTAACTTGTCATTCCACGCTCTAGGTGCTTGCTTCAAACCGTACAAGGCTTTCTTCAACTTATAAACCTTTTCTTCACTTCCTTTAACCTCAAAGCCTTCTAGCTGCGTTAAATAGACGGCTTCCTTCAGCTCACCATGAAGAAACGCTGTTTAAACATCCAGGTGATGTATTTCCCAGCCATTAGTTGCAGCAAGATTAATGAGGAAGCGTATTGTCTCTATACGGGCTACAGGCACGAAAACTTCCTCATAGTCTATCCCATAACGTTGAATGTATCCCTTTGCAACATGACGAGACTTGTATTTGTTGATACTTCCATCAGAGTTCCTCTTGATTTTGAAAATCCACTTCAATCCCATTTGTTTGGCTCCTGGAGGAAGATCAACAAGACTCCAAGATTCGAGACGTGTGATAGAATCAATCTCGTCCTCACATGCTCGCACCCACTCTTTGAACTTCTTCCTCTTCGAACGACCGCGGTTCATCATTCAAAACCATAAGTAGTATCTCTCCTTCCTCTTCAGCGAATAGTACATAATCTTCTTGGTATTTTGGAGCCGAAGTGATTCTCTGAGATCGTCTCAGAGTGGTTTGTGACTCCTCTTGATCTTCCTCGCTTTCAGTCTCGTCTTCCTCTCCTAACAACTCCTCTGTTTCCTCTGTTTTAGTCTGAAGCTCATCAGACTTTGCCTCGTGTATCCCATGATTCCCGAACTCTCCAACCAATATCTCAAAACTTCCAGTGTCACCTCGATTCTCCTTTCTTGTGATCCAGTTCAACCCTTTTCATTCGTCAAAAACGACATCTCGACTCACCACCACTTTCTGTGTTTTAGGATCAAACATTTTGTAGGCTTTTGAGCCTGGTTCTGTCCCGAGATGAACCAACAAGTGACCTATCATCCAGCTTCTTTACTAGTTTCCCATCAACCTTTGCATACCCTATGCAACCAAAGATCTTGAGATGACTGATATTTGGTTTCCTCCCGTGATACACTTCATATGGTGTGCGATCTTTAACCACTCTTGTAGCTATCCTATTAATGAGATAGGTAGAGTGCCTTGTCGCCTCTCCCCACAAGTAGTTTGGGATGGACATATGCTTCATTATGCTCCTTGTCATTTCCATTAAGGTTCTATTTCGCCTTTCGACAACGCCATTTTGCTGTGGACTGTATGGGGCTGTAAGATGTCTCTTGATACCTGCCTCATCGCAGAAAGAGTTAAACTCATATGAAAAAAACTCTCCTCTTCGATCTGTTCTAAACGTTTGTATACGTGTTCTTGTCTCTTGCTCTACCAATTTCTTGAAGTTTCTGAATTTGTTGAATGCATCGGTTTTGTTTTTGAGTAGAGCTGTCCACATGTATCATGAGTGATCATCTATTAGCACGAAGATGTACTTGTTCCCTGCTCGTGTGGTTGGAGTTATAGGCCCACAGAGATCACCATGAATGAGTTCAAGTACCTTTGAAGCTCGATATGATCTTGCATTTGGGAACGTTTGTCTTTCTTGCTTTCCAAGTAAACAAGAGCCACAGATCTTCTTCTCGACATCAATATGTGGAATTCCTGCAACCAGTTCGCACTGTATCATTGACTTCATTGTCTCCATGTTTATATGACCGAGTCTCGCAAGCCATCTACTTGATTCACTCGTTGCAGTGGAGAGATAACACATTGTCTCCTTTAAGACCATTTGTACCTTATATAGCCTGTTCTTTGATCTGAATTCCTTAGCGATCAATTTACCATCTCGATCACACATTATTCGATGTTCTCCTCTCATTCTTACATCGCACCCGGACTCAGTGGCTTGCCCTAAGCTGATGATGTTGCTCTTTAATTCGGGAATGAAATACACATCTGTTATATTTCTTGGTTCTCCATTCCTATCCGTGAATTCTATTGTTCATTTTCCTTTGAAGTCGATGCGCGAGTCATCACCGAACCGTACTTTTTCCTGTAATGGAGTCATCAATCACAGAAAAATATCTCCTATCTCCACTCATATGGTTGCTTGCTTCATTATCGAGATACCAAGTACTTTCTTCTTCATTGTTTACTTCGTAGTTGCTTGGAACGATTTTTCCCTCGCTTAAGAAAACAACCTCATGCATCATAAGTTCATCAGCTTTTTTTGTCTCTTTGTTCTCATCCTCTTGAGTTTCTTGCAGCTTAAGCAACCTGCCTGGACAGTCAGCCACAAAGTGTCCGATCTTGTCGCAGCGATAACATGTTATCTGAGAAGCATCTCTTACTTCATTGTATCTTCCACGGCCCCGACCTCTGTAGGGAGCCCGTCCTCCACGTCATCTACCTCGATAGTTGTTGTTGTAATTGTTGAAGCTTCGGGAAGTCTGGGATTCACTATTAGCAAACATCAACTTGCTTTGATCTTCCTCTGTTTCTTCTTCTTCGGCCACACGCTCCTCATAAGCCTTTAAGCGACCTATAATGTCCTCAAAACTCGTGGTCTTAAGGTCCAGAACTTGTTCCAGCGTAGCTACTATGTGAATGTACTTCTTTTGCGGAAGACTCTTCAAGAATTTCTTGACAAGTTTTGGTTCCTCTATCTCTACTCCAAGAGCTGCAGATTTGGAGGAAATTTCAGAGAGCTTCCCGGTAAAATCATCCATTGTCTCTGTCTCTTTCATCTTAAGGCGATCAAACTCAGCCATCAGGGTTTGTAGCCTAGCCTCTTTCACACGTTATGCTCCCATATGCCTTGTTTTGATTGCCTCCCAAACCTTCTTTGCTGTATCTAGCTCTCCGACTTGAAGTATAACCGCCTCAGGTATGGATTGAAACAACAACGCCATCGCCATGTTACTCTTCTCATCATCGACCATCTCGGTCTCTATTATCTCCCATACTTTGTGAACTCTCAACAAGATCTTCATTCTCATGGCCCATACGGTATAGTTTGTTGAATTCAATATAGGACACTTGATTGAAGATCCACCTTCCTTCGGTTTTGTTGATGACACGACCAGATCCCCCATCATAAGCTCTGATACGAATTATTGTTTGACTGGTTTCAGAATCACGATATCGAACACACAAGAACACAAGTTGTATAACTCAGAATAAGAATTCTTCTTATTAATTCTCTCTTAAGAAAACTACTCAAAACCTTAAGCTCAATCACAAATCTCTCACACATTATATCATCTCATGATATCTCTATTTATGTTAATAAGTAATCCTAATCTCTTTAGTACTTATAGATATATATAACTCCTAAATCTATTTAACTCTTATCTTCATAACTCGGTTAAGATTAAGATTACTTCTCTCAAGCTTACTTCAACACAACCAATGATCTTTTTCTCCAAAACTGACAAAACATAAATCAAAATTTGAAAACAAAATTTTGTAGAATTCAAACACACAAAAGGAACAATAAGTGTGTGCAAAATATATTACATCAAAACGTTTTCTAAAAGATGAATTATACACGAATCTTCTAATGTAGATTATTTTTTCTTTTTCTTTTTTAGTAAACAAAATTTTGTAGAATTCAACCACACAAAAGGAACAATAAGTCTGTGCAAAATATATTACATCAAATTGTTTTCTAAAAGATGAATTATACACGAATCTTCTAATGTAGACTTCTTTTTTTTTTTTTGCTAAGCGACCTTTTTTAGTAAACAAAATTTTGTAGAATTCAACCACACAAAAGGAACAATAATTGTGTGCAAAATATATTACGTCGAAATGTTTTCTTAAAGATGAATAATACACGAATTTTCAAATGTGGACTCTTTTTTTTTGCTAAGCGACATCTTTTTTCTTTTGAGAAAGATCCAATGTAGACTTCCTTATTTGTAACACTGATAAACTCGAGATAAATAAAAAAAATATGTGAAAATCCATATTTTAAACTAAATAGGTGAACTATTCTTATTTGGTAGTGTTATAAACGTATGAGTAACATTTTAGGCGATTATCCAAGCACTAAATCCGAATGTGTAGTGCTTATTTGTTAAACAATATTCAATAAAAATGTTTAAATTAAAATCCTAGCTATGACTCGTAGGCTATACAACAATAAACAATATATGTCTAAGTTAATTATATAATGTTCATTGCAGTACATAGTATATACGTAGTTAAGTACTTAAGTCTGCAGGCAGTGATCTATGTCTAACTAAGTTCAAAAACAAATGTAAGGTATAAACTGTAACTACACATTTGACATTTCTAGCTCAAGCCCAGACTAAAATATGGTAAGGCCCAAAACATATACCCTCCTCCCCCTCTTGGAGACGATTTACGATTCTACGAGATTATGCGGTGGGTTAAGATCTACGGCTATGATAGCAAGTCAAAGAATCGGACGGTTGGTAAGCTATCTATCACTTAAATTGATTTCCCGATAATACCCTTCTCTCCTTCAACATTCATATACAAATACGAAACTCGTCCTTCTTTGATCTTCCTTCCCTTTTTTATTGCAGCAATACAAAACCAAATCGAAAATAAAGAGTTTGAAATTTTCCGATCAATGGTTTTTTCTAGTGAAGGAGGAGACTACATGGCGAGGACGGGACGTGAGAGACCCAAGACTCGTCACAATTTCACCCTCCCGGATTTGAAGTGGGGGTTTCAGCGAAGTCTCAGGTGCATGAAGCTCCAATCTAACGGCGGCTCAGTGGAGACGGAACGGTGGAGATCAGAGGAAGGGATCGAAGAGTATGGAGAGAAGATCATCTCGGATCTTAGAACAGAGGCGGAGAAGATGAAGGCATTAATCTTCAGGGAACGGATTGTAGATTTCGAAGATGAAGATAAGAAGGAGAGGGAGAGGGAGGCTTCTCCGCCGGGAGTAGCGGCGGAGGTGAAGCCGTGGAATTTACGGAAGAGAAGAGCAGCTTGCAAGGCTCCGGTTGCAGAATCTGTAAACTGCGACGAAGTCGCGAAGTTCATGTCGACGCTGTCGAAGAAAGAGATGGAAGATGATTACATGACGATGATGGGTCACCGACCACCTCGACGGCCCAAGAAACGTCTCAGAACCCTTCAGAAACAGATCGATGTAACTCCAAATACCCAATCTTTTTTCTTCTTAACAGATTCAGTTTTTCAAATTCTGAATTTGCTTCTTCTTCTCGTTTCAATTACAGTTGTTGCATCCAGCTTTTTATTTTACTCAAATTACTGAAGATATCTACCAAGTTCCAGATGCTGCAGAGTACAGAAAGGTATCATCTGTGATTTTTTACAGTCCCCAGATTTGATTCTTCTTGCAAGTAATCAAAACTATGTTTGCTAATTTATGCTTTTACTAATTTTGTAGAGGTGATGATGATGATGGATGATAAGTTCCAGTTTAAGTTTGCTGACTTGTGGAATCTATTGAAGTTTTGGAGTTTCACAACTTTGTCTCTTTAGCTATTCTTTTGTTAGTTTAGTTTGGTTTATTCGTGTTACAAAATGGATGAAATAACATGTAAGTAGGTTCTCATGTATTTAGAACAATATACTCTTTCTTTCAATATATCATCAAACTGAACAGCCAATAGCAATCAATAAAAAGGATGAACACTTTCACCAAGTCTTGCCTTTTGTGACGACTGTTCAAGCTCCTTAGCTTTAGGCTGTTGTTTGTGTGTGTATGCGTTCATGATTCTGTTTTTTGGGTGCATTCTATCCTATATGTAACGTCTTTTCCGAAGCGTGTACGGTCATTATTAATTCAAGGAACTATACGAAAAAGTGGACTTATTGTTCCGTGTGGAGAGCTTTTTCTTCGTTCTTTCCCGCGTTTGATTGTTTCCTTTGAGGCTGACTCGCTCTCTACCGGTTTACTATTTTCCGGTCTAGTTCAATTCAGTTAACCAAATGGTTATCATAAACTTTACGACTTGTAAGAAGTTAAGTATTTGGTAGTTTCTCAACTATTTAGAAAATAGAAAAAAAAAAAAAATAGAAAGGAGAGTAGTCTCTTTTTTTCTTTTGTAACACTGAAAGGAGAGTAGTCTCATTTGAGAGATTTTGTTGCATTATAAGAGAATTTTTTATCGTTTGGTACTTTTTCAATAGTTGTAATTTTAATATTAAAATATATTGATGAAAAAGTTCTTAAGCAATGCTGATGTTCTTAGCATTAGTGAGCTTTGTGGTTGGTTCCTAGAGCAGTTTCAACATCCCACACGATAGGCGACTGGGTTCTGTCTAGTGGTTGAGTTTTACACTTGATCGATTAGTTGGACGAATTCGCCTTTTGCCGTCATCAAAGGCGGCCCCAGGGGCGGACGTACGTTACGACTAACGGGGTCACGTGCCCCCTACTAAATCTTGATTTTCTTTAAGCAATTGTATTACAGCAAGCTCAATTTCTATAAAGGTGCCCCCTACTAACTCAAACATTAGCTTGATGCCCCCGACTAATGCCTCTTCTAGATCCGCCCCTGGGCGGCCCTGTAGCTTCGGTTTGTTTTGGTCCGTTTGATGGCCATGGAATGTGATAGGTTTTGCTGGTGACTACGGGTATAGTACTAGAAGCGCCTTTGGGTGATGAAATCGTTGGTACATGGACTGAATTCAAATCACTAGGAAACTAATGGTTCACGGGATTAGACTTATCTTGTCTAGTATAACTATTTTCATTGTATCGGATGGCGGATCTAGAAAATAGTTTGACTGGGATCAAATAAAATTAATTGATATATATATATATATATATATTTAATATTATTACATAAATATGTTTATATTTTAAAGAAAAACTGTGAAATAAAATTAAAGTCATACAACTAATATTTTTTTTATAAGAATCATAAAATGAATCACTAACAAAATAAAATGAAATAGAAAATAATGGAATAAATTGTTAAAAGAAAATATAGAAATTGAGTTTGAATGACAAAAAAATAATGAACAAAAGAATTGAAGGAAAGACAACCTAGGGAAAAAAAAGAGGAAGTAGTACCGCTGGAGAAAAAGAACTAGAAAAAGAAAATACAATAAAACAATAAAGCACCATAGTGTGGGTGATGGGCAGGAGGAGTTTCGAACGGTGAACGAGTGGGTGCAACTTAAAGGTTTGAAAGAAAGACAACCTAGGGAAAAAAGAGAGGAAGTAGTACCGCTAGAGAAAAAGAACTAGAAAAAGAAAATACAATAAAACAATAAAGCACGATAGCGTGGGTGATGAACAAAAGAATTGAAGGAAAAGGGAAGACAACCTAGGGAAAAAAAATAATGAACAAAAGAATTGAAGGAAAGACAACCTAGGGAAAAAAAGAGAGGAAGTAGTACCGCTGGAGAAAAAAAACTAGAAAAAGAAAATACAATAAAACAATAAAGCACGATAGTGTGGGTGATGGGCAGGAGGAGTTTCGAACGGTGAACGAGTGGGTGCAACTTAAAGGTTTTAACCGTCTGAGCTGTTGAACCCATGCACCCTTCTTGGACACTGTAGATCCACCCCTGATTGTATCTTAGCATCATGCCACTCGCAGTGCGGATTAGTTTTGTTGTTTGGTGTTTAACGGTTTGAGCTGCAGATTTCTCTTCCTGTGGTGGTTATCGCAGTTATATCTTGTCGGTTTGATTGTAATGAGTGTTTCTGTTATGGGTTTGGATCGTTGAGACTTGTTTGTGTGAAGGTTTATGGTGATCTTCTATTAAGGTGTAAAGTGGACGTCTGAGAATGCGTTCAAACGTATTGAAAGTTGTGTGGATTGTGAATTGATTCTGCTTGTCGGGTTAAGAAGCTTTGGTTCTTGGTTGCAGGTAGAGATGGTATAGTTCGGCCGGCCATAGGCGGAAGCGATAAATACGGGTTGAGAAGACATGGTGTCTAGGATTTTACAAGTGGATGGTATCGGACGGCTGATGAGGACATCATCAATATTTCCAGATCATTGCTTATTGCTATTTAGAAGGATTGTTGCATTGGATTTTCGTATGCTTGTGTGTAGTTAGTTTCAGTTTGCTGTGTGTTTTACTGTTTACTAGGTTTTCTGGTTTCTCGATGTTGAATTCGTAAATTGCTCCATTGTGGATTCTAGTTACTTTTCTTTGGATTTTCTTTTTTTGGGTTTTCGTGTTTGAGGATTTTTTTTTGCTATATCTGCCAGTTTTTTTTAACAAACTTTGGATTTCACCTTTGAATAAATATTATCCGATGAAAAAGATGCTGATGTTCTCCTTTAACTTTTCGTAGTATTTGTGGCTGCATGTGTTTCAAACCCAACATACAAAACAATTTGAAGTGTTTCTATAATAAAGTTTGAAATTATCTTTTTTTAACTCAAAATTTTATTAAAATTTTCAGAATAAAACACATCATGGATTACAAAAGCCGGTAAAATGGTAATATCTCTGGAAGCAATAGCCCAAAAGAGGGAGACAAAAACAATGAGGTAGAATAATACGAGAAATAAACATTAGAGAGCCACATGTATTAAAGCTGAAACTGATGGACTGATCATAACTCGCAGACACTCGTGAGGAACATTAGACCGAAAATAACCAAAGAACCAATGACTTAGGCAAACCCAACCCTGAAAGGTACACCACCAAACCAAAGCAAGCGCAACATCGGGACAAGCATGTGCGAGGATAAACTTATCTAAATCAAGAGTTTTTTAATTTATTTAATTTTGCGTTTCCTGTGGCGATCATTTATAAGAAACTAGTTTTTGTTTTTATATATAACTAGGTCGTCGTTATGTACTCGGTGAATGCGGTAATATATTGTAACATTTAACTTAATAACAATTCATAAATTATTATAGAAAATTCCATAAAATTAGATTTATATTACTGTTACACATGAGTTTATATTGATAATTTAATCCAGCTTTATTATAATTTCAAAATACTAAAATAATTTATTTATATAATTTTATTTTTGAAAACAAATTCATATATGATTTAATGTATTTCCTACTTATGTTTGAAATAAAATTGTACTTTTAAGATTAATTATTTTTTAGCTAGCTATTTATATATATATATATATATGTACAAATGATGTTTATAGACGTATTTTTTAGCTAGCTATTTATATATATATATATATATGTACAAATGATGTTTATAGACGTATTTTTTAGCTAGCTATTTATATATATATATATATATGTACAAATGATGTTTATAGACGTATTTTTTAGCTAGCTATTTATATATATATAAAAGTATCTATTTTTATTTTTAAATAATACACAGTTTTTATGCATATAAATTAGTGATATATTAATTTAAATATGTTTTATTATAAAATTTATATGTATTTATATTAGAATGCAAAGATGATTACTCTATCTACATGATATTTTTATTTTTTTTGTTATAATGAAGATTGTTTGTTCTGTTTGCAATTAGTGATTTCGTTTTCAAGAATATGTCTCACTTCAAAAAATGGCTAATTCCCTACTATTTGTTAGAAATTGTTTAGTAAGAATTCAGACAAGTTCTTGACGACCAATACTCTAACAAATTTTTAATCATAAGCTCGTTAATGTTGTCTGTAAAAAATTTTCCACAAATATTTCCAACAAATTCTTCACAAATAATTTTTATTAAAAATTTATCAAAAATGTTTTTAACAAATTATCAAGGGAATTTATCAGAAATTGTCCGTCGGGAATTTTTTAAAATTAAAAATGAACAAGTAAATGTTTTAAATCTTAAAATAATTTTTCAAAAATATTTATCAAAAAACTAAAATTATTAAAAATAATAAAATGTGTAAATATACAAAGAACACAAATACCTAATCTAACAAAAAAAATATATGTACCATACATTATAATCTATATCTATAATCTAAAAAAATTAAATTAACAAATCAAAAATTGATAAATTTTAAACTAATAAAAATTATGAAATTATATAAACAATTTATAAAATTTAGAAATTGTATATTATATAAAATATTAAAATGGTATGAAAAAGGAGAAACAACCTTCTGAAATGGGGAATATAGAAATAAATAAAAATTAAATTTCTAAAAATATAAAATTATTTTTAAAACCTTTTTGAACATAAAAATATTTCTTAAATATAATTTTTTTATATATTGTAAAAGGTCATAAAAATACTTATAAAACGTTTATATATTGTAATATATATATATATATATATATATATATATATATTNAAAACTTATATATATATATATATATATATATAAAGTTTTAGTTTTTTTTTTAAATAACATAATTAATTTTAAATTCAGGTTTAGTTATGAAAAAATATTTTAAATTTTTAACAAAACAAAAAAACTACTTAAACTAACAAATCCTAAAACAAGCCTCAAAATCTTATGATTAACATCCAAATCCTAAATTACATTCCATTCTAAAATTAACATCTAAATCTTTAAAGGAAGAATTTCATGTTTACCACTTTCATGGTACCACTTTTCATCTTTACCACCACTAAATGGACATTTTCAAAATTACATTCTTCGTTAAGTGGTAAAAGACTCTTATACCATTGTTCTCTATATATATAATAAATCATTATTTAAATTAAAAATAAAAAATATAATTTTTTTATGTTTTCGAATTATACTTTTTCAAATTCTAACTTTTTTATTTTTATTTTTTGAATTTTTTCTTTCAAAATTTATTTTTGAAAATCGAAAATTATGTTTGAAACTATTTTTTATATATTTTAAGTATTTATTTATATATTTATTAGAATCCTAAATTTCACATCCCAAAAATCCTACACCACCCCTCTTCTCTAAACCCTAAGTCTAAATTAGTCAATCCTAGAGGTATAAGTGTCTTTTATCCTTCATTAAAAGTGAGGGTAAAAGTGGTTAGTGTAAACATGAAAAGTGGTACTATAAATGTAGTATTTGTGAGAATTTCTGCATTCTAATCTATAAAACTATAAACTTAACATAAATCTAATCTAACAATCTAATCTAAATACAAACTTACATGTTAGAAAGATAGTGTAGAGAGCGATTTTGAGTGTGTTCTTTAGGAGAGAGAGAAGTCTTGAATGTATTTAAAGAGAGAGAGAATCGAAGGGGGAGGAGAAGGGCTTCAGACAAGTTATGTATTAAAAATATGGACCGCATCCATCGGTAATTCGTCGAAAATTTTCCATTTAGGTGGTTGCAAAAAAATTTGACACCTTTTTCTGCATAAAATTTTTGATTACCGACAGATTTCTTATATATTGTCGTAAATCCGTTGAAATTTTTCAGTTTAGGTGGTTTCCAAAAAATATTGATGCTCTCTTGTTTTCGGAATTTTTTTCAGATTTCTGACAGATAGTGACAAAAGGTATATTTCGTTGAAAATCCATAAGGAATTTTATTTTTGATCAACAAGAACCTAAACCCCATTTCATCGGAAATCTGTCAGAAAATCTTGACGGATTTTTGACGAATTCCCGACGAATTCACGACGATTTAGGGGTTAATGTTATCAAATTCAAAAAAACAGCTATCAACAATATCCATATGCAGTATACAAATGATTTGACAAGGTTTATGACCATTATACACCTTTAAAATCACTTAAAACAGATTTGAAAATACTACGAACGATTTTCGAACCATTTTTGTAAGTATATCATATGTTAACTGATATCACTCAAATTACTCTAAGAAGTGATTTACTTTCTCAATTAAGAGGTCGAATTATAGTACTTATGGATCGAATTCACAGGGAGCTAAGGCACACAATACATCTATCTAGTTATGTAGTTAAGCTAGGCAATTAGGTTTAAAGCAGTAAATAGCAAGGGTAAACAAGTAATTGTTCGATTGATTGATTGGGGGTTTTAAGACATATATGAGAAACGTTAGACTTAGGGTTTTTATTCAAACAATCATGATTGTAGAGATATATATTACTAAGCATATATGGATATTCTAGAACTCAAACAATAAGAATAGCCGATCAACTTCCGTATATTTAGACTATCTATCGCCGGATCTAAGACCTCAGCTGTCGCTTGTTGGTCCTGAGAAAGTGTCGATCGATTCCAACAACGGGGTGTCGATCGATACACCTTTCAGCCCGTCGATCGATGCAACTAATGAGTTGTCGATCGACGTTCCTTCGAGGGAGCGTTACGCACGGGTTTGACGTGTTCACTAGGTTAAACTGAATCAGCTTTTGCTTGTTTCTAGCAATCCTAGCACAATCTAATCTAATCAGACAGAGAACCTAACTTCCGCTTGCGCCCTACTATCTATAGACAAAGTCCTAGTTAACTACTTTAGAACACATGCATTAAGAACAGTTTAGTTGATTCATATTCCTGACACTTAACAATTCTATATTTTCGGCTAATCCCTCATGAATATCTGAACCCTAAATCAAACAAGATGAACTACTCAGACATGGTTAAGCAATTCATAACAATAAGAAAAGGAAACTGCATAAAATAGAATAAAGTAGAAAAACTGGAGTTCCAATCACAAATCTCTGAAGAAGTTATTGGATCTTCTCTCCAAACCTAAAACTCAAAGTATTTTGCTGTATGTAAGTAAGGAAGCGTGTGTTGCCTAGAACAATAGCATATCATATAAATATTAGGTTAAAACTCCTCAGGGGTAATCTGGTAATTCTTGTGGGACTTGGGCTTTAAGTCGGCTCGAACCTAATCTGGCTTCCGCGCGCTTCGCCGTCGATCGACACCATAGGGTGTGTGTTGATTATTGCCTTCGCCCATCGATCGGTAGTCATGGTCGATGGTCAGCTTCGGGCCTTTGTCATTTTATCTCCAAAATGCACCAAAATCACCACTTTCCTCCAAATCACTCCAAAACCTGAAAATATATTGAAAAGACTCGAAAACAACTATAAAGTATTTAAAAACACCTATATATCATAGCTAAAAATGGGTAAAATCCATGGTATATCATTAACGTTCAAGTTGATTCTTTTTATTTACTATATGTAAATTTTGTAAAATTCGATTATTGAGTATATGTTATATTATATGAAGTTTAAAGTGTTATTATAGTACTTGTGCATATTAAACGAATCAGGTGTTACCTAATTTATACATATTTTTAAATCTTAAACCCTAAATTCGGCGAGAATCCGTCGGGAATACTTGACAGAATTGCCAACGGATTTAATAAAAATAACTATTAATTTAAATTTGTCTGGAATCTATTGGAAACTCCCAATGAATTTAATAAAATAAATATTTTTTTAAAAAATATTTGAAACTTTTTTGGAAATTTCTAACTGGTTTTCTGAGGATTTTTGTTTTATAATATTTTATGTAAATCCGTTGGAATTTTCTCACGGATTCCCGAAAGACTTAACCAAGAAAATGAAAATCCATCGGGAATTTGTCAAAAACTTCCTACAGATTCCTGACGGATTTAAATCAGTTGGAAATTTTTGACAAAATTTCTACGGACATTATTTTGTCGATATTTGGTCCGGAAATCCATCAAAATTCTTCTTGGATTTTATTATATTGGAAATTCTTATGTTTTCTTGTAGTGTTTGTAACAAAATTTTGATGGAAAATCTGCTTTGAAGTGATTCACAAAGCTTGAATGCATCAAGAATATGGGATATGATAGCTTCTTTATGTAGCAGATAACAGCCGGGCTATTAGAGCGGGAATCATCTTCAGGGGAATATGAGTTGATCATATAATTTCAAGCAATCCAATGAGCAAGCTTAGGATTTGAAGAAGGTTTAATGATTGTGTCATAAACAAAACCAATCATTTACTTAGTTTGAAGAGAGTTTCAAAACTTAGTAAAACATTATACATAACTCTCTACAGAGTTCCTCTTTGTATGAAACATGAAAATTATACGGAGATTTCGACAGAGTAATGTCCTTCCATTGAAAAAGTAGAAGAATAATTAGTCGACATATTTGAAAATATTATATTGTAGTAGTAGATAAGAAGTTAGTATGTATAGAATTTGCGGAAGTGAAAAATATCAAAGCGATTGAAAAAAATTAATCGGAGATTCAATTATGCTCTGATACTATATATTATGAATGAAAAATTGATTTATTAATGTATAAAGAAGAATATATGTACAAATTTGTAAATCTTAATCTTAATTGGGGTAACTTAGATAGATTACACCAAATATATTATGTAATATTTAATAAGATAGAACATTTTCTTATGAGAAAATTGGAAAATAAAGACATTTTATACTTTGATTTGTGAGAATAGGACTTTTTGAAAATTCTTTAGGTAAGTAGGATTTATAATTTTTTAAATACCATATTGCCCTCAAATTAGCATAGTTAAAATTTATATAATTAATATTAATATTTTGAAATATATTTAACCACTTTTAAAAAACAAAAAAAACAAAAAGTAAAAACAGAAATTAAAAATAAAAGAAAAACAATAAAAAAAGTAGAAACAAAAATTGATTTATCCTAGAGATTAACGAACCTCTCTCTTATTTTCTCCGCCGAAAGCTTGAAGCTCCTCCAATGGCGATTTTGGGTAAGAACAAAGCCAAATCGTTTCTTCACTCTTTAACTTTCATTTTTCATCTCTAATCTAGTTATTTTCGTCTTTCTCTTTGTTATCAGCCTGAAGAATTGGAGATTTGTTCTTACTCTACGACATCGTCGGACGCTCTTCTTCTTCTTCCACCATCAATTTCATCAACTTCTCACGTTTCTAAGAAGGTGAGTTTGCGATTACTTGTTTTGAT
>NC_027749.1:17176138-17187585 GCF_000695525.1 Brassica oleracea var. oleracea | reverse complement strand
AAATTTGGAAGTTTCCATTTTTACTTTATTTGGCAAGAATATACATCATACGTAAGGCAGAAATATGTAGAGAGAATGGAAACTACATTCTGCCTTAGGCTATTATATAGTAAAAGGCAGAACAAGGTATGACTTGTAAAAAAGAAAAGGTATTTCACTTACTCTAGGATAGAACTTGTAAAAAAGCCGTAGGTAGACTGAAGATATCAAGATAGAATATTACGACAAAAAATCTAGCTAAGGTAAACTATTGAAGAAAGTGTAGTTTATATTTTCTATCCAAGGTAAACCTATGTACAATACTTTATATTCGATTTGTAGACTACGTAGATGGCTAGAATAAGTATTCTGTTATAGCTTTGATATTAAATAAAACATAGTTCCACAATTTTTAAAAATTAAATTTAAACATAAAAGTATAAATACTTTGGTTTCTAATGATTCTACATTTTTTTATATTTTTTTACCTAAGTTTACTATTTTTTCCACAACACAAGGGCAAAACCAGTCCAAAACGACCAAAGTCTTATTTTGACAAACAAACTTCGAAAGTGTCTTGTTTTTCCAATTCTCCCTTTTCTTATTTCTGTATATCAATAGAAATTTTTCTACTTTTTATATGCTCTGACATTGTCGTGGCCCTGCTGCCATAGTTGAAGATGATCTAGCTTATTTGATGTCAACAACGAGGTGGTGCATGAGAGTGAAAGAGGTTGAGTTGTGGATTTGATTTTACCAAAAAAGTTTAGTATTGTCGATCAGCGTTAGGAGAAGATTAAACAACTGATGCTTGTTCCTAACTTTCGAAATTAGTCGGGGTTTTACAATTTGAATGATCCATGTCATAAAAAGAAATCTAGCTAATTTGTCAGCATAAACTAAATCAATGAGAAACGTAAAAAAAAACTACTAACACAAATACTAGTCTGGTCACTACATAATAATCACATCATTATTGTTAATTAGTTATAGTTCATTCTTTGTTTTTCTAACTATTTGACTAAAAGAATAAACATATAAGCCCAGCTGTTGGCTAAGGAGTGAGACGGTCAAGTCCAGTGATGCTGAATCTACTCAAGGTTAGCACCATTTCGGTGTTGAAAATTGGTTCGAGTCCGGAATGCATATCTTTAGACGACTAATGCTTGGTTTCTAAATGTTAAATTTTGATTAGTTTCAGTTTATCTTCGGACTTTCCGTTGTTCACTCGTGTGGTCGAATTTAGGGGTCTAACAGATAGTGTTTTCTGAGTCGTGGGGAATGCTTGTGCTCATTGGGTAGAATTACAACAAAGTCTCGATCGGGTAGCATAGGATCCATCTATGTGTTCCTGGGCGATACTAGATCAGTTTGTTTGTAAATGTGGTTGAATCCTTTGTGGTTAAGATCATGTATTATTCCTTTGGTTAATGAAAAGTTGAAGTTAGACTAAAAAAAAAAAAAGGGCCCAGCTCTTCTTGTGTGCTCTCACGACCTTGTGAGCGACTTAAAAAGCTATTTAAAGTCATTATTCACACGATTCACTTACTACATCTTATCTTTATTACTTTACCACATATTATCTTATTTCTTGATAGATTTATATACACGAGATGATACATTTAATAATACTCTAATCTAACCCCAGAGATCATCCAATCAAACGAGGCGTTCCTATTCGTGTTTTTTTTTTTGGTTTTTGAAAATACAGACAAAACTCACATGATGTCTAATCTTCACATGTGCTGTCGATATTCCATCATTATACAACAAACAGTAAAAATAAAAAGAAAAGACATTTTCTGTTTACATTTTTCTCTCCTCTCAGGCCACAAAAGACAAAAGATGTTTTCATGATATTGTCTTCCTGTTCATGTTACCATTACAGAGCGATCCAATGCTGAAAAATCCGTCGGCAACATTCGAGACGAACGCCGGTGGTGGGAAATTTAAGACCGGACTAACTCGAATGCCACCGTTTCCGTTACCGAAGCTGTTTTTGGCGGGTTGTTTCTTGTAAGGGAGTGAAGATGAGAGCGAAGATGATCTTCTGAGAGAAGTTTGTTTGGGAAGATTGTGGGTCTTGTAAGGGTTACTAGATTCCTTGGGGAGAAAGTTACGTTTAGGGTTCAGAGCAGAGCCTGTGGAGTTGCTTCGCGACAGGAAATGAAGCGATCTGATGCTATTTCGGTTCTTGTTGTAGTTGAGACTTATGCTTCTCTTGAACTGCAAGAACAGTCCCTTTGGCTTGTCTTCAAAATCAGAGTCAGGATTCAACAGAAGCTCTTTGAGTCTCATGATCTTTTTTTCTGGTGCTGATCTCTGGTTGTCGAACGATGATGAAGAAGAGGAGGAGGAAGAAGATGATGATGATGAGAGCGAAGCTGATCTTTGAACCTGAAAGGTTACTTTCTTGATCTGGACGGGAAGGATCTTGCCATCGGAGAAGAGCTCATCAGCCGGAGACACATCTTGAACAGAACAACTCGAGCCAAAGCAGAAATCAAACTCCGAACCTGAATCAAGAAGTGTTGAGTCTAATCTGACTTCACCGTCTGTAGAGTCTAAATCGTAGGAAAAAGAGTTTCTTGGGCTGGTTCCAGAACCAGGAGCCTCCGTACAAGAAACCTCAATAGCCATAACCTCCCTACGCTTTCTTGCTCTCTCTCGCTCTCTTTTAACCTGCCTTCTTCTGGTATCATTCAAGAGCCAATGCCCGGGAAAAGTATAAAGAGACCCTGATGATTTGAAAAGAGCGTTAAAAGAATCAAGAATGACGAATATTTTGAAGTCAAAGTATAGAGGAAAAAAATGAAGCTTCTAAAGTCAAAAATGGCTGCTGCTTCAACTTTTCTTTTGTAGGTTGTCTTACGAAAGAGAAGAATAACGAGGAGACAATATGAGATGGAAGGATTAAACAGATGTTTGTTTACCCTAATGGGTTTCACAATAAAACGAAAAAAAAAAGAAAAAGAAGAAAAGATAAAGGAGGAGGTAAAGAACAAAATAAATACATTTTTTTTTTGAAACACTAAAAAAAAAAAAGTACTTGCTTAAAACGTCTAATTTTGATCTATTTGCCTAAACCAATATAAAAAGATACCTATTATATCTGTCATTGTTCGTAAAAGATGCTTAAAACGTAGTTGTGCAGTTTATGCGACATAAAATATTGTTGATGTGTCGAATCTAACCGACTTTGGTAAATTTTGGTAACTGTTTGACCGATGAATTTTTTTATTGTTTGAGTTATTTATATCAATATTATTAAAAAATTTCCTAAGATATTCATTTTTAAGTTTTTGTCACGAAAATAGCTGTCAACGAAGAAAATTACCAAAATAAGTTTTATTAAAAGGTTTAGAGTTAAGAAGTATGATCTTGGGATATGATTTCAAATTAAAAAAAAAATAAAAAATAAAAATTAAGAATTAAAAATTTTAAAATAAAAAAAAACCATTTTGTTCATTTAAAAAAAAAAAAAACTATTTGAAAGAATTACCCTATTAGCAATTCAGAATCACTCCTATTATTTACTCTAGACTTTTCTTGGAATATTACTTCTTTTGCCATTGGACAAAAACAATTATTTCATAACTGCTTCTAATTACATACTAACTCTAACCACGTTCATTTTTTTTCTATAATCTAAGAAGTTACCTTTTTTCCCACTTCTAATTATTAATTTACGTAACTGCTTCTAATTATTAATTTACGTTATTGCAGAAACCCAGTAACCAACCTGCATACATAAACTTCGCGCTGGGGAGGTAAAAAACATATATGATTTTTTAAGCTATTTACAAAAAAAATATACAGAAAAAACAAAAAAAAAATATAAAACGCGGATAAAAATCTAGTTTACTGTTAAAATCGAGAATGTGTCCCAGACTTATGCTGCAAGTCGCACGAATACACTGAACGTCGATCACTTTGCGGTCCTCGCAGAGCAAACTATACAATTACCTAGTGATTCCTTCTGTTTATCTTTTACATTATTTGTTGCAAATGACATATGATCATAGTGTCTGTATTTGAATCTACGTAGTAACACAATAATTAATTGCCCGAGAGTATAATCTGATACAGGCCCGGCCCTGAAAAACCCAAAAAGAATATGGACTGGAAGGCTGCCAACAGAATTCGAACCTACTACCGTTGCTTAGTTTACCATCTAGTTTAGCCATTGTACTTGATCATTGCCATATCATATCATTGATAATTGTTTATTAAATACATATTCATCCTATTGTTACGTGCAGAATTCGGTTTACATGTGATTTATATTATTATATAACTGTATCTTTTCATTGTGTGTATTTTATGTGTGTATTTTGACGTTTATGGTCTTAAATAATATTAAAGGTTGTAGGAATTATGTTTGAGTTGTATTCGGGTTTTCTTATTGTATATTTTTATAATTAGTAATCCATAATTTTTTATTAATTGTGGGTTGCTTTAATTTGGGATCTTAAATGTGTGGACATGTATATTCAGCACTCGGTTCAACCCCCATTTACATGTGAAAATTATTAGCTGCATAGTGACAGTACCGGTCTTGAGGGGAAGCCAAAGAAGCATTAGCTTCCGGCCTTCCATATTATTAACAAATATCGTCCCTGATTTCATTAAAATGTCTTTAGTGTAGGGGTTACTTAACATTGCATTTGTGTAAGGAGCCTAGGTTCAAATCGTGGTGGCAGCCTATTTTCATATTTTGCTTCTAGACGTATAAACTTATTTGAATTATCTTAGGTTGGAAGTAAAGTTTGCTTTACGGTTTGGTATGTCATTTTTATGATAAAATAAGGAAATACACATGATTTTTATGAATAAATAAACTTATAATAATAACTGTACTTTAAAATGTTTAATTTATTTTGACTAAAAGTAGATTTATTTTCAAAATTTTTCACAATTATTCTAACTATTTATATTAATATTCATTTTAGAAATTATATGATGTAGAGTTATTATAATATTTAAAATTATAATTATTTAGTTTCTCTTAATGTATATTTTAATTTAATAAAAATAAGTAAAAAAAAACTTTTAAAACACTACGGTGGATTGAATTCTGTCTGTGTAAATAATAAAGTAAAATAAAGTTATTTCTGTCTCATTTATATATTTATTTCATGAAATAAATTGTTTTTTATTTTTCTTTATACAGTTTTTCTTAAATTAATGCTATGCACGATATAAGAGAAATAACTTATTCATTATAAATAAAAATATTTTAAAATAGATAATCTGAAACTGTCACTACTATTTATACATATACATGTTTGTTATAATCCTATATGTATTATTATATATGAAAATGAAGTTAACCACAGTATCAAAATAATTGATTAGAATATTTGAATAAATGTTACTAACTAATGTATTTAATATAATTCGTACAATAATTTAATTATGTATTGACTGTGATTGTATTTTATTGTCAAATAATTTTTTTTTTTTTTGGTTTATTAGATGTATATATACATTTATATACATATTTAAAATATTAAATTGAATATTACAATGATAAATGTTTTGTTAATGTATTTATATTTATTAAAAAATAATTTCTTATTTAAAAATATTCGAAATAGAAATGTATTAAATTTTATTATGTTAGGATTTTAATGAAAAAACTGTTTTTAGTTAATTAACAAAAAATATATTCATTTTAAAATTGAATAGGTAGATTAAATATAGAATATGATTAAATAATACACTCTCCTATATATATATATATTAAAAGTTAGTTAAATTATATTCATTAGAGATATTTAATAAGTATATTTAAATATTAAATATAAATAAAATTTTTTCTATATATGTAAAAATCAGTTCATTCTATATATATTTAGAATGTTGAGGTATTACTTTTTTGAATTTGTTTTTGATATATAACATGCTTAACCAATTGGTTTTGTTAATGAATTAATTAAGTTTTGAACCAAAGCATTCTCTAGTTTTTTTAAAGCCGTAGCGAACTGGTTTGCTTAACTAATTGGTAATTAACTTGTGAACTAAAGTATTCTCTTTAATCGTGTGTTATGTGTGTACGTGTGCCTACAAACCTAATTATTTATAGCTTCTTCTTCTATAGAAATCTAACCCCGCCATTGTTATCATTTTCCTCTCCTCTTCTTTTTTTAATAAGTTCATCTTTCTCGGGAACGTCAGCTACGTTGTTCACGACTTCGTTTTGATCGGAGGAAAGCTTGGTGGTGGTGCTGAGTAGTAGTGAGGGTGATTTCTCCAGAGACTGCAGCGGAGAGAGGAGTGCAGAGCTTTTGAGCTCTTCGATAAGGATGAGGACGGAGGGTTTGGAGCGGAGGACTTCTTGTTGCTCCTTTAGGTTTTTTTTTCTTAGAGATTGATTCTTCCATTTGAGTGATTCAGTTGAGTTTCTTGCGGCGAGCACAGAGACGTTTGTTGATGAGTCCCATCACTGGTATTTCACCGGCGTCTAAGGAAGCTGTCTCAGTAGCGGTAGGAGTCATTGAACAATAACCAGCTTTCAATTTGGCGAGCAGAATCAATAGGTTTGGTTTTCTACGGATTATAATAATTAAGAAAGAAAAACTGATGAATTTGTGAAAATCGAACTCTCTTATTTATAGGTTTAGCATGTGTATTGAATGAGACAAAGTGGGTCGGTGGTGTTAAAAGTAACCTAAATGACGTTAATTAATTGAATGCAGCCTATGGTTACGCCACCCCGTCTTCATAGCAATTACATGGATCATAGATTGACATCACAGTGGTGAGGTTCCTGAGAGATATGAAGATGGAAAGGATTCGACTTTTCCAAAATACTACTTAGATTTTTTTTTGATGTATTCTTTGGCCCGATTACAATGTGTCTAAGATCAACTATATAGCCCATTTAATTGAAGACAAAACATAGCACATATGTATACATGTTAATGAAACGGTGAGTTTTTGTAAAATGGACAAGTGTCGCACTGAGAATACTCGACTTTCTGACATAATACTGATGTGGCTTCATGAGAGGAAATCAAACACTCTTTTATTATATAAAATCTGTCAAGCGCAGTAACAATATCCTCTTAGAAATATATAACCCCATATTAAAAATAGAATTTAATAAACAATGCATGTTTCATGGTTTGAAACATTGCATTTGCAGCTGCAAAGTTGCCCAGTGATCTTAAACATTTTTGTAAATATGTGATTGGTAGTGGCCGTAGGTGCTATCCACAACCTCATTTATTTCTACAACACTAAATTCACACCAATCAAACTTTAATAAAAAATTTAAAATCATAGTTTTTGAAATAACCTACAGCTGTACAAGTGCTCTGTAGAACCAAAAATCTAAAGCAATTTTTTGGAGCTTTTTGGAGCTTTCCATAAAATTCTACACCAATAAAATCTAAAATCACGTCAAAAAAATTACACCAATAAAATCTAAAATCACGTCAAAAAAATTACAGATTTTTTTATACAGCAGAATTTTTAAAGCTACAACCATTACCAATCGGATTCAGATTTAAGATTTAAAATTTGATATGAAATGTGTAGGTAATTGGTTTTAATGAATCGTTAGATCAGTAATAGCATCTAAGTATAAATTATACTTATCGCAGGCGACACCATTATAGAAAGTAATTAAATGAAAGGCAGGAGATGTTGGCAATTAATTGAAAGTCATTTGCTCTAGTTACGTGAAGAGAAAATGAATCGCGTCACTAGCTTTTAATTATATAGATGCGACTAGGGAGCATGTGTTTTGGGATCTGATCGGATCTCTATAAGAAAGATTTGAGAACACCGTACAAGATCCATAAAAGAACGGATTTTAAACTGATTATGGTTTTGGATGGTAATGATGGCAGTGTTCGTGTTCATGTGAACGATTGCATGCATGCATTACACACCAAAAAAAATGAAGGACCAACTTAGAGCTTCTCAATCGGGGTAGTATGTGAGAGAAATAATAATAAAAGTTGAGCAATAAGATAATAAATGATCGTTATTTTAGAAACTTTCAGAACCTCATTAGATACCTATATGTCAGATAGACTATTTAAGTGGTTTATTTTTTTCTATTTTTGTCTCAAACAAAAACTCATAATTAAGCTATAGTAAAAATAATAATATCAAATGACAAGATACTTAAAAGAAAATATCTGTCCACGAAGCTGCTTAAGAGCATCTCTAATCACATTCTATTTTTTTACTTCAAAATGAAGTTTAAAATAAGAAGTGTTTTAACTTCACTCTATTTTTCACTACATCATGGAGTAATATATTTTCTGTTTGTTCATTATTTCATTTTTCAATACATGAAGTAGAATTGAAGCAAAATCACACTGCATTATAAAATTACTCTATTTTGAAAAAAAAAATAGAATTTTACATCGGAGATGTTCTTATACATTGAAAATCACTGTGTGTTTTCTGGCTCTGTCTTAAGTTGACATGATCGGTAGGGAATGCAACAGTACTTGGAATGAAATAGGGTATGCATAATGATAATTATAATATGATAATTAATTGACCTATCTCCGACCTATCGCTTCAACCAAAACATAATTCTACATCTGCCACTGCATCTACCCAAGATATGATTAATTATGTACAATGCATTGTTAATTCTTGAGAACATAATACGTTCAGTTTGTCTGCACTGTAGCTGTGTACACTTGAATTTAGAACTCCACATACTTCATACTGCGGGCTAATACACGCTCTGGGACTCTACATGCATTATGTGGAGGAATGTCCACGGTTCAATATAAGTACAAACTACGCTGTGATATCAAGGTAGGTCATTTCAAACCTGATATTGCAATTAACAGCTACGAAAGTTTTTCAAGAGAATCATCCTGGTTATATTATTGTGCTTATTCAGTTGAAAGGGATGACCTACGTCTGGTATAAATGCTGCACGAGGTTCATTTCTGTGGCTAGCTGCTTCTTTTAAGGAGCAAGATGGCAATCACTAAGGCCAATAGGAGGGAGGACATCAGCATTCAAAGCCCTTCTCCAACCCATCTCAAAGGAGGGTACTTGTAAAGCATCGAGGTCTCCTGCATAAGGTGCCAATTTCCATACCTTCTATGCATAGGGGCAATGGTAGAATAGGTGTAAAATTGATTCAGGACACTCACACCTGATACATTTAGCACTAGGAAGGATTTGTCTTGCAACCAGGAGTTCTACAACAGGGAGGGCTTCATGTAGGATTTTCCATAAGAGTAGCTTCAGTTTAGGTGCCATCTTAACGCTCCACAAATCTTTAATCCAATCATGAGAGTACTCTTGCGCTACTGGGATGTCTGGTTTGTTTTTCTCTAGCGCAGCATAGTATCCAGTTTTAGCAGTGTAGATTCCTGAAGCTTGCTTGCACAAGATTCGTTTATCAGCACCTCCCCATTTGCTCGGTTTGATAGACCTGATAGATTCAGAGATAAGAGGGAGGTGGTGATTAATTTTCCGTTCATCCCAATCCCGTGACTGTGCTTGGAGTAGTTCAGCAACTTTCAAAGTTCAGGTAACCAGGAGTCTTGCCACGCTAGTGCACTCTGGCCATCACCAATGGCCCAACCCAGATGTTCTTTAAGCATATCTCGTCCTATTAATATCCCCCTCCAGCCATGGGAACATGCTGCTGGGGGTTGTACGGTGAGGATGTCTTGGTCATGAAAGTATTTCCCAGCAAGTACCCGAGCTAGAAGACATGAGGGCGAGGTCAGAATGCGCCAGCTAACTTTGGCCAGGAGGGCATCATTGAAGCTTTGTATGTCACGAAATTCCAAGCCTCCATCGCTTTTAGATTTCACCATTGTGTTCCATGCTACTAGAGCCATACCGCGATCTCCTGCCTTTGGATCCCACCAGAAACGTGTCAGAGCAGATTGGATCCTTTTACAAAGGGATTGTGGCAGTTTGAAGCATTGCATAGTATGGTTTGGTATAGCTTCTAGTACAGACTTTAGGAGAGTCATCTTGCCCGCAGGAGATAAATATCTTGTAGCGTATCTAACTGCCCTTTGTCGGATTCTGTCCACAATGGAAGTAAACAGGTCTCGTTTTTTCTGGCCAAAATGTTCAGGCACACCAAGATACTTCCCTGCCCCTCCCTCTTTCTCAATTCCCAGCTCTGTTTTAATCTTTTCTTTGAGCATTAGGGGAGCTTGGTGAGAGAAGGTTATACCTGACTTTTGTGGATTGATTCGTTGTCCTGAGGCTGTCTCATATAGTGAGAGGATCTTTAGGAGGGCTGAGACGTTTTTTGGGTTGGTTCTACAGAAGAATAGAGTATCGTCTGCGAATAAAAGATGATTTATGCTGGGGCAGTGTGTAGCTACCCGAATGCCTTGCAGACGTTTCTCTTCTTGTGCCTTTCGACAGAGTCCTGACAAAACTTCACTGCACATGATGAAGATGTAAGGTGAGAGGGGATCTCCCTGTCTAATGCCTCTTTGCGGTTTGACTAGTCCCTGAGACGACCCGTTGATGAGAAAGGAAAGCGAGAGGCATAGAAAAAAGAGACTTTTACACAGCAAACTTAGCATTAGAGCGATTTTAGGCAATTTCCTGTTTTTGTTATTCGAGCTGCGACTCAATTAGGTTTTTTTTGTCTTAGGGTTTTAAAACTAGGAATCTCGCCGACAGCTCTCGTAGCCCAGGCACTTACCTTGTTGTAGACGCTCAAACGCAGATTCGGAATAAGAAGTATCTTGCTCTCTTTTTCGATTTCTTATTCTATTACTATTCTCGTTTCGTGTTCTGATTTCTTGGCGTGTGGTATTAGCAGATATCCGAGACCTCTGAGAAACTAAGGTTCTCCTACTTTCCTAATTTAAACGGAAATCGACGGTGCGAATTTTGGTTCCCACAGTTTGGCGCTAGAAGGAGGGGAGGTACGGATCAATCTAACCCGCAAAAGCCACTCAACGATCAGGAACGATATGCAAGACTCAACGTGTGCAAACGTCATCTCGTTCAAGGGGGGAGCAACGGTCGATCGAGCCAAACCTCGAAACGATCTCCTTGTTATCAAACTGACGATCCGAGATATCTATGTCGCTAGGGTGCTAATCGACACCGAAAGTTCGGCCGATATCATCTTCAAAGATACCCTCGAGAAAATGGGGATCGATCAATACGAAATCGTGAAATAGCCTAGCCCGCAACTGGGACTTTCGGGAGAAACGACCATGGCCTACGGGTCGATTAATCTCGCAGTCAAAGCTGGAACCGTGACAAGAGTCACAGAGTTTCTAGTCGTTGACCATCCCGCATCTTACAATGTTATCATGGGAACGCCATGGTTGAACACCATGTGTGCCATCCCATCAACGTACCATCTTTGCCTCAAGTTTCCAACCCCTAACGGAGTCAAGGTAATATGGGGAAACCCAAGAGTATCACAGGTGTGTTACGCCGCAGAACAAAAACGAAAAAGACCAGACCTCGAGACCACTCCTAGAAAAACA
>NC_027749.1:17172186-17172939 GCF_000695525.1 Brassica oleracea var. oleracea | reverse complement strand
ATGGTCGGAAGAATGCGAAAACAACAAGTGCCTGCTGTAGCGGTATTTAGCTTCCCCTCCAGTCCTCGCAAAACCCGTGGAGGGGGAACCTTTGTTCTTGTATATCGCTGTATCAGCAACAGTTGTGAGCGGCGTGCTGATCAGGGAAGAAAGCGGCGAACAGAAACCTATTTTCTATATAAGCAAAACCATGCTAGATGCCGAATCTAGATACCCGGTAATGGAAAAATTAGCATGCGCGGTCGTAACATCGGCCCAAAAACTAAGACCATATTTCCAATCCCACACAATCGTCGTCCTCACGACTTTTCCCCTACGAATGATTCTGTATAGCCCGAGTCAATCGGGCCGGTTGGCCAAATGGGCGGTCGAACTGAGCGAGTACGATATCGAGTACCGACTGAGAAGAAGCGGAAAGTCACAAGTACGTGCGGACTTCTTGGTCGAATTACCGACAGAGACCATAACCAACGAGGAACCAAATTCCACTTGGCTCCTTCACGTCAACGGATCCTCGTCCAAGCAGGGATCAGGCATCAGAATTCGCCTTACATCTCCAACGAGTGAGATCTTAGAGCAATCATTCAGGCTGGAATTCCACGCCTCAAACAACGAAGCCGAATACGATGCACTCGTCGCAGGACTGCGTTTGGCTCACGGGTTGAAGATACGAAACATCCACGCTTACTGCGACTCTCAGTTAGTGGCAAGTCAGTACAGCAGAGAGTATGAAGCCAGGGACGAACGGATGGA
>NC_027749.1:17171407-17172004 GCF_000695525.1 Brassica oleracea var. oleracea | reverse complement strand
AAAGAAGTTACGGTACGACCGCAATCAGAGCAATCTGATTACGGCTGCGATAACCCATGGCTGCAGAAAATTCGAGACTACATTATCAACGGACACCTGTCCACCGAGAAATGGGCAGCCCGCAAAGTCTGAAAACAGGCCGCACGCTACGTAACAGTAGACGGCGAAATTTACAAATGGAGGTTCTCCGGATCACTCATGACATGCCTGGAAGGGGAAGAAGCAAAAAAAGTGATGGAAGAAGTACATTCTGGGTCCTGCGGTAATCATTCCGGCGGAAGATCACTGGCAGTGAAAATCAAACGCCATGGATACTACTGGCCAACGATGTTCGGAGATTGCGACAAGTTCGCACGAAAATGCGAAAAATGCCACGGGCATGCTCCAACCATCCGATGCTCCAACCATCCGAAAACCAGCCGAAGTTTTCTCCTCCATCACATCGCCCTATCCTTTTATGCGCTGGTCCATGGACATCGTCAGTCTCCTTCATAATTCGAAGCAAAAGCGTTTCCTTTTAGTCCTCACCGATTTCTTTTCAAAATGGGTAGAGGCAGATTCATACGCAAGTATAAAAGATGTCCAAGTCGAAAGTTT
>NC_027749.1:17169186-17170646 GCF_000695525.1 Brassica oleracea var. oleracea | reverse complement strand
GTCAGCGGTTAGGGAGAAGCAGCCTTTGGCATCGCGAGACGTCGCGAGAGATGCCTCGAGGGTTACTTCTTCCGAACGGCGAAAATGGACACTCCGTCAAAAAATGATGAACATTTTAACACATATCTTGTGCAAAAATTCTAAACAACGGCATCTGCCGCCAAGTTCGGTGCTGATGACATCGAACTCTTGAACGTCCTAAACAGACATAGCCATTTCACGAAGATGACTCTCGTACATCCGACACAAGGATAATAGCGCTATAAAAGAAACCCGAAATTTTGGTCCAGCACTTCCGGTTGGCTTCAAATTTGTCTCCGGAGAGATGCTCGATTCATATCTAACAAGTCATATAAGCCGAGAACCTATCGCGGACTTTAAATCGGTACGAATCAGGTTAAAATCGCGACAGATAAATCGATAGCCGGCTAGTCACCGCATAAAATCTTAAAACCGAAAGTAAACCTAGGTCTTGCCCTAAACCCAGCGCACTGGTCACTAACATCTGAAGGCATGATATCGAAAAGATACGAGATCCCAAAACCATGCCTCTATGTTTATATTCGACATCTTCAGATATCTGCGAAGTCTATATCTCGCGGAAAAACTCTCGAATCAGATCTCGAACAAAACATTTCACATCGAAAAAGGATATCAGACGACAACTCATCACCCTTCTTCCACACCATACGTAAGCTTATGAAAAACGCAACTCGACCATCTTGTCATAAAAGCGCATATAAAAGGCGCAGAGCGGCAGGGATTCAATGCCACATACGGCCAGTCTCGAAATACGAAATGATGCCATTTAAGGCCAAGACATCAAACATATAAAAAACAAAAAAATCTCCCGCAAGAGATCTAACCAAAGTCACCCTCTGAGCTCAAGCTCCCTCTTCACCCGTCGCTTCGTCCAAGCCTGGAGCCGCATCACCTCCGCCTTCTCCGAGCACTGGATCTTTTCCCTCCGGGCCTTCTGAACAAGTCGGAAGAAAGCACGCGGATTTCAGGTCAGCTAGGATGAGATCGAAATCTCCATCCACGACTGCCAAATCTCCCTTGCAGCCGGACAGTCGGGCCTCTTCGGCCTCTAAGGTCGGAGGAGTCTCACATTTGAACGACTGAACCACGGCCATCCCACCCTCAATCGTCGCCAACTCTAAATCCCTGTTCCGGATGCATTCGAGAAAGCCCAGAAAGGCGGAGATCTTCGCCAAGCGAGCTTGAAACTCAGAACGAAGAGCATCCTTGGCCTCTCGAATCCTGCGGTTCGCTAATCCTACATCGCCCTCGATCTGACGCTGAAGACGACGCGCCTCCGAAGATTTGGCCTTCCTGGCTTTCTTCTCCTTAAGCAATGAACTCGCCATCTTCCCGCGGTCCCTCTCGAGCTCCCCTGTCGCAACCTCAAGTTTCGACACTTTCACGGAGTGAGAATCCTTGACAACCGTCAGCATGGC
>NC_027749.1:17166074-17169025 GCF_000695525.1 Brassica oleracea var. oleracea | reverse complement strand
CACTTTCACGGAGTGAGAATCCTTGACAGCCGTCAGCATGGCCTCAGTTTCAGACCATCTACCCTGCAGCTCCAACAACTCCCCGGCGAGACGACTGTTCTCAGAACTGCACTCGCTGATCATCCCGTCGATCAACGAGATGAACTGCGAAACGAGGAGAAAGTTAGGGATTCTTTGTCTTTTAGAGAAATATGTAACAATCAAGAAAGTAAGTGAGCGACAAACCTTTCCGTGAAGCCCCGACGCTATGCTCGAGTCTCCTTGCTGCTATCAGAGCAGATATCGTATCTGAGATCCAGGTCTTCTTCACTTCCGGTGTAATGCCGAGAACTTTAAACCACACTCACGTCAGATTGATTCCGAAAAGCACTGAGGCAAAAACAGTTGCATGTGGGAACCAAAATTCGCACTGTCGATTTCCGTTTAAATTAGGAAAGTAGGAGAACCCTAGTTTCCCAGAGGTCCTGGATATCTGCTAATACCACACGCCAAGCAATCAGAACACGAAACGAGAACAGTAATAGAATAAGAAATCGAAAAAGAGAGCAAGATAGTTCTTATTCTGAATCTGCGTTTGAGCGTTTACAACAAGGAAAGTGCCTGGGCTACGAGAGCTGTCGGCGAGATTCCTAGTTCTAAAACCCTAAGATGGCAAAAATCTAATTGAGTCGCAGCTCGAATAACAAAAACGGAAAATTGCCTAAAATCGCTCTAAGTGCTAAGTTTGTTGTGTAAAAGTCTCTTTTTTCTATGCCTCTTGCCTAGGACTCCTTACATACTGGCTCCAATGTCGGTTTACGCTTTTCTCCTTCTGCCCTTAAGTCACCATAGCATAAAAATGGAGATATTCCATTTTTCCGATCTTCGTAATTATCTTCAAAATTTCGTATTTATCCGCGAAAACTTGACATTTATCATTCCTCGCAAACCAAGCGTAAACCGTCATGCGGTGTACGGGCTGTTGGTTAAGAAATCGTAAGTTGGGCCTCGAGTCATGTCTTAGGTTCCTTTGGGCCGTCTTATGACTCAAAGCGTTTATTACGGCTTCTTTCGATAAATAACGAACTTTCCGCGGTTTTTACGGTAAAGTTTGATCGATAACTTAGAATGGCGGGGAACGTGAAATGGGTTCGCTACGGTCTTCGGGAGATAGCATCAAAGGGTAGGCGAGAATGCATGGACTAATGTCGTATCGACGTTTTGGAAGAGCTCGGTCGCTACGTAGCGACCGAGCTCTTCCAAAACGTCGATACGACATTAGTCCATGCATTCTCGCCTACCCTTTGATGCTATCTCCCGAAGACCGTAGCGAACCCATTTCACGTTCCCCGCCATTCTAAGTTATCGATCAAACTTTACCGTAAAAACCGCGGAAAGTTCGTTATTTATCGAAAGAAGCCGTAATAAACGCTTTGAGTCATAAGACGGCCCAAAGGAACCTAAGACATGACTCGAGGCCCAACTTACGATTTCTTAACCAACAGCCCGTACACCGCATGACGGTTTACGCTTGGTTTGCGAGGAATGATAAATGTCAAGTTTTCGCGGATAAATACGAAATTTTGAAGATAATTACGAAGATCGGAAAAATGGAATATCTCCATTTTTATGCTATGGTGACTTAAGGGCAGAAGGAGAAAAGCGTAAACCGACATTGGAGCCAGTATGTAAGGAGTCCTAGGCAAGAGGCATAGAAAAAAGAGACTTTTACACAACAAACTTAGCACTTAGAGCGATTTTAGGCAATTTTCCGTTTTTGTTATTCGAGCTGCGACTCAATTAGATTTTTGCCATCTTAGGGTTTTAGAACTAGGAATCTCGCCGACAGCTCTCGTAGCCCAGGCACTTTCCTTGTTGTAAACGCTCAAACGCAGATTCAGAATAAGAACTATCTTGCTCTCTTTTTCGATTTCTTATTCTATTACTGTTCTCGTTTCGTGTTCTGATTGCTTGGCGTGTGGTATTAGCAGATATCCAGGACCTCTGGGAAACTAGGGTTCTCCTACTTTCCTAATTTAAACGGAAATCGACAGTGCGAATTTTGGTTCCCACATGCAACTGTTTTTGCCTCAGTGCTTTTCGGAATCAATCTGACGTGAGTGTGGTTTAAAGTTCTCGGCATTACACCGGAAGTGAAGAAGACCTGGATCTCAGATACGATATCTGCTCTGATAGTTGGCCAGTTAGCTTGGAAGAAACTTGCAGAAAACCAATCCGGACCTGGTGCTTTGTCCGGATGAATTGCAAGTAACGCCGAGTACACTTCTGCTGCTGATGGGGTTTGCAGAAGAGCTTCATTCTCCAAAGTGGATATTTTCGGTGATATTGCTTGGGCGACAATTTGTTTTCTCTCACCAGGGACAGTTGTGAATAGGCCTTTGAAGTAGTCAACAAGTTTTCCTGTAATCTCCTTCTCAGTGAATACCGGTTCCCCATCCGCATTTTCAATTACTGAGAAGTTGTTAACTGCGTTTCTGCCTTTGGTAACAGCATGGAAGTAGCCAGAATTTCGGTCACCAAGGCTAAGCCATAAGTTCCTGCTCTTCTGCTTCCAGAAAGCCTCCTCTTCCAGGTATGCTGATTTTAACTCGGAGTTGATATGGTTAAGGAGGTCTGAATCATTGTTTGGGCTCGTCATGGCTCTCTCAAGCTCGTCTTTCCATTTGTTGATGAGCAGCTTGCTGTTTCTTTGTTGTTCCTTATTCCATAGTACTATAGCTCTTCGCGTCTGGCCAATTTTATATTGAACGTCTCTGTTGCCAGCTTGCTTCCATGTATCTCCGACTAGTGCTTTGATCTCAGGGTTCTCTTTTAGTCGTCTATCAAATCTGAAGAGGCCTTTGCCTTTCTTCTTTGTTAGATCAAAGCAGGCTAGAATGGGTCTGTGGTCTGATCCCTCGTATTTTAAGTACTCAACGCTCCCTGAGTGAAAAAGATCAAACCACTGGCTA
>NC_027749.1:17142751-17163596 GCF_000695525.1 Brassica oleracea var. oleracea | reverse complement strand
TAGCCAGTGGTTTGATCTTTTTCACTCAGGGAGCGTTGAGTACTTAAAATACGAGGGATCAGACCACAGACCCATTCTAGCCTGCTTTGATCTAACAAAGAAGAAAGGCAAAGGCCTCTTCAGATTTGATAGACGACTAAAAGAGAACCCTGAGATCAAAGCACTAGTCGGAGATACATGGAAGCAAGCTGGCAACAGAGACGTTCAATATAAAATTGGCCAGACGCGAAGAGCTATAGTACTATGGAATAAGGAACAACAAAGAAACAGCAAGCTGCTCATCAACAAATGGAAAGACGAGCTTGAGAGAGCCATGACGAGCCCAAACAATGATTCAGACCTCCTTAACCATATCAACTCCGAGTTAAAATCAGCATACCTGGAAGAGGAGGCTTTCTGGAAGCAGAGGAGCAGGAACTTATGGCTTAGCCTTGGTGACCGAAATTCTGGCTACTTCCATGCTGTTACCAAAGGCAGAAACGCAGTTAACAACTTCTCAGTAATTGAAAATGCGGATGGGGAACCGGTATTCACTGAGAAGGAGATTACAGGAAAACTTGTTGACTACTTCAAAGGCCTATTCACAACTGTCCCTGGTGAGAGAAAACAAATTGTCGCCCAAGCAATATCACCGAAAATATCCACTTTGGAGAATGAAGCTCTTCTGCAAACCCCATCAGCAGCAGAAGTGTACTCGGCGTTACTTGCAATTCATCCGGACAAAGCACCAGGTCCGGATTGGTTTTCTGCAAGTTTCTTCCAAGCTAACTGGCCAACTATCAGAGCAGATATCGTATCTGAGATCCAGGTCTTCTTCACTTCCGGTGTAATGCCGAGAACTTTAAACCACACTCACGTCAGATTGATTCCGAAAAGCACTGAGGCAAAAACAGTTGCATGTGGGAACCAAAATTCGCACTGTCGATTTCCGTTTAAATTAGGAAAGTAGGAGAACCCTAGTTTCCCAGAGGTCCTGGATATCTGCTAATACCACACGCCAAGCAATCAGAACACGAAACGAGAACAGTAATAGAATAAGAAATCGAAAAAGAGAGCAAGATAGTTCTTATTCTGAATCTGCGTTTGAGCGTTTACAACAAGGAAAGTGCCTGGGCTACGAGAGCTGTCGGCGAGATTCCTAGTTCTAAAACCCTAAGATGGCAAAAATCTAATTGAGTCGCAGCTCGAATAACAAAAACGGAAAATTGCCTAAAATCGCTCTAAGTGCTAAGTTTGTTGTGTAAAAGTCTCTTTTTTCTATGCCTCTTGCCTAGGACTCCTTACATACTGGCTCCAATGTCGGTTTACGCTTTTCTCCTTCTGCCCTTAAGTCACCATAGCATAAAAATGGAGATATTCCATTTTTCCGATCTTCGTAATTATCTTCAAAATTTCGTATTTATCCGCGAAAACTTGACATTTATCATTCCTCGCAAACCAAGCGTAAACCGTCATGCGGTGTACGGGCTGTTGGTTAAGAAATCGTAAGTTGGGCCTCGAGTCATGTTTTAGGTCCCTTTGGGCCGTCTTATGACTCAAAGCGTTTATTACGGCTTCTTTCGATAAATAACGAACTTTCCGCGGTTTTTACGGTAAAGTTTGATCGATAACTTAGAATGGCGGGGAACGTGAAATGGGTTCGCTACGGTCTTCGGGAGATAGCATCAAAGGGTAGGCGAGAATGCATGGACTAATGTCGTATCGACGTTTTGGAAGAGCTCGGTCGCTACGTAGCGACCGAGCTCTTCCAAAACGTCGATACGACATTAGTCCATGCATTCTCGCCTACCCTTTGATGCTATCTCCCGAAGACCGTAGCGAACCCATTTCACGTTCCCCGCCATTCTAAGTTATCGATCAAACTTTACCGTAAAAACCGCGGAAAGTTCGTTATTTATCGAAAGAAGCCGTAATAAACGCTTTGAGTCATAAGACGGCCCAAAGGAACCTAAGACATGACTCGAGGCCCAACTTACGATTTCTTAACCAACAGCCCGTACACCGCATGACGGTTTACGCTTGGTTTGCGAGGAATGATAAATGTCAAGTTTTCGCGGATAAATACGAAATTTTGAAGATAATTACGAAGATCGGAAAAATGGAATATCTCCATTTTTATGCTATGGTGACTTAAGGGCAGAAGGAGAAAAGCGTAAACCGACATTGGAGCCAGTATGTAAGGAGTCCTAGGCAAGAGGCATAGAAAAAAGAGACTTTTACACAACAAACTTAGCACTTAGAGCGATTTTAGGCAATTTTCCGTTTTTGTTATTCGAGCTGCGACTCAATTAGAAGCTCCCTGAGTGAAAGAGATCAAACCACTGGCTATAGGCAATAGCCCTGTCCAAGCGGCATCTTACAACGTCATCTCCTCGTACTCCTCTCCATGAAAGAAAATCACCAGTGTGTGGGAGATCATAGAGGTCACATTCTGATAGGAAAGTTCGAAAGTCTCCAGAAGACCCTTCAGAGCGATCTCGGCCACTAGTTTTTTCTTGACTGTTGGTGATATCATTGAAGTCAGCAATTAGGAACCATGCTTCATCTCTGGCAAGTGCTGCTTCAGTGAGTTTTTGCCATACCGTGCGTCGTTGGATAGGCTCAAGGTCACCATACACGAACGAAGCTCGACATCTTTTATTCTCATAGCAAATTTCAACATTAATAAAGTTTTTACAAGATTCAGAGATGGTAAGGTTAATGCCCTGGTTCCAGAAGAGAGCTAAGCCTCCACTACCATGGCCTTGAGGGCTGATCAAGAGAGAGTTCTTGTAACCCAACGAATCACATTTCCGGAGCACGAAGTCGTTGGCATTCTTTGTCTCCGAGAGGAACAAGATATCAGGAGAGAACCTCTTGTGCATCTCCTTTAGTTTCTGGATTGTCGTGGTATTCCCCAAGCCTCGACAGTTCCAACTGATAATTTTTAAGGAACTAGATCGGGTGGATTCTGAAAATCCACCCTCCTTCTCACCACCGCAGGTATGATCTGAGCTTGGGGTTGAGAGGTTGTCGCAGAACTGTTCCCCTGTAAGGAATTAGACTGTTGAGGAGTTGTCTTTCTTTTTGAGCCTCCTCCTCTAGTAGAAGAAGATGGAGCAGACCGTCTTTTGGGAGAAACCCGTACTGGAGCAACCCTTCTCTTAGTTGTTCCTGTTCCAGCTCCTGTCTTGACTCCCAAGGCCTTTGGTTTATTTTTTGTAAGTGGGGGTCTTCCCAGTCTCTTTTTCACTGGAACACGTTCGTGCTCAAGGTTCATAGAGATGTTGGCCGCATCTGCTGGTGGGCCTAATCTTGCTAGAGCTGGTAGTCTAGATGAATTATCCTCATTAATGTTGAGAAGGGTTTCACTCCTAGTCTCAGCGTTGGTAGGTAAGGGAGTAGCATTTAATATAGATGCATTAATGGCGGAGTTTGCTGCAACCATATTTCTAGCAATTTCCTCAGCTTCTCCTTTTTCTTCTGCTAACCGCATTCTTTCTTTCCTTGCAGCACTTTCAGTGGGATCTGCACAGCTGGTGTATTGGAGCATCACTTCTCTTATCTCTTCTCGGGCCTCCATGATAGCATTGGAGTAACCAGCATCTACTGGGGGTGCAGGGCCTGAGCATGGCAGTGTTTTCAATAGTGAGGTAGCCATTCTTTCACCATTCGTTTCCTCAGCTTGAACATTGGACCCTCCTGTTTTGTCTCTGTGTTGTTAATATTCCGATTGGGGAAGTCTTTGACCCGTATGAACCCCTCTAGAACCACCATGTTCACCTAAGTACAGGGCCAGACTGGATACAGCTAGCAATGAGTTCTTCTTGGGGAGAACTGAGGAAGATGCAGAGGAGCTGGTTGACAACATGGTAAAGAGTGATGCAGTCTACAGTGGAGACCACGACAGAGGCAGTCGAACAGATGATAAGCAGACGAGGAAGGAATTGAAAGCTCTATAGGATAAGATAGACATCCTCAGTGCTGATAAAGCCACCCAAGAGCAGCTGCACTTTGTTGGTAACCCAAGCCAAGAGACACCACCTGTTGTCCATGAGGTTGAGGGTTTGGAAGGTTAGGAAGAGCTGTGTTTCATTAACAACAATGGTAGCTGGTACAAAAAAGAGCCCAACTTTCAGTACAACAACTACCAACAGAAATCTTATCCCAACAACCAACAGAGTGGTTATCCGCCTAGAAACAACCAGCAAGGCAGCTAAGAGCCTTTTGGTCATTTCATTATGCACGTTCTACTGGGGGTGCAGGGGCTGAGCGTGGCAGTGTTTTCAATAGTGAGGTAGCCATTCTTTCACCATTCGTTTCCTCAGCTTGAACATTGGACCCTCTTGTTTTGTCTCTGTGTTGTGAATATTCTGATTGGGGAAGTCTTTGACCCGTATCAACCCATCTAGAACCACCATGTTCATATTCAGATCTTTGTCTTGTAGTGTTTGTTTGAGTACGGGAGGAATCTTGACTGGCTCGGGGAAAAGTTCGGTGAGTTCTTCTCCCACCATCATAAGTCCTATTACCAGATCTGTATGCAGAAGATGGAGGTGGCTGGTGATTGAACCCAGTCCTCCTAGCATCTCGCATAAAGCCATTAGGTTGGCGGGAGTCAGGGTCTTTATCACCCTGTTTGGCTGAGTAGCTTCTTCGGGGAGGTAAGGTTTCTTCCTTTCTTTGTGGGTTCCCCTGGAAATGAGATTTGAGTTTGTTGCTTTGATGGGACTTATTAAGATGACAATCTTCTTTTTCATGGTCCAACATATAGCAAATCTTGCAGTGCTTCTCAAGCTTCTCGTACAGTAAGGTTGCTGAGACTTCATCACCATTAGCAAACTCCAAGGTGGTTTTAAAGATAAGGGGACGCAAGCCATTAATGAACGCTCTGAATCGTGCTTTTGAGGCCGTAATCTCCCATACATCAAATGTACCAATGTCTTCTCCAATACCCCTAAGGATGGCTTCATTCCACAGGTGAACAGGTACATCTTGAACTTGGATCCAAAACGGAATTTGGGAAGGGAATTTAGGTGAGATGCTTGGCTCCCATTTTTGGATAATAACCATCCATTTCGCAAAGTGGTACGGTCCGTTATCAAGCACTGCTTGGAGATCTTCATGATTTTCAAATTGAAACTGGAATTTTCCTTGTCCCAGATCAGCTCCAAAGGGCTTGTATTTGCATTTCCAGTGGTCAGCGAAAAAGGGAATGAGAGACCACATTCGCTGTGCCCTGGGGTTTGTGGTTCTACCGATGAGGGTGAGCTCATGTTTCCGCATCAGCTCTGAGGTGTCAAAGTCGGGGAGAATAACTCTACCGCGGCGTGGAGGTGAGATAGGGCGTTGAAGGCCTTTACCCTTTTCAGCATATGATAGTCGACGAGACATGCCTTGAGTTGAGCTTAGTTGGAGGACAGTCTTGCCAAATGTTCAACACGTTTCCGTGAGAGAGTTCTTAGAGTTTTGCTCTAGAAAGTATCAGGGTTTCAGCTCTGCTGGAGCTTTAAGAAAGAGTTCGCAAGAAGGTTCACTGCTAGAAAAGGAGGAGCCTAGCAAGAGATTGGGTTAGAGGTTAAGAAATGCGATGATCCATAGAGAAGAGGGGCTTACCGGGGCTGCAGCGGTGGAGGAACGGCGGCCCTCCGACCTCGGTCGGGGGAGAACCCGGTGGATTTTTACCCAAGGAAAGTAATTATCCAACAGTTACTTCTAAAAGTGGAAAAGAATTTGAAATAACAGAGGATTTTGCAGAGTAGCAGTGACAGGGAACACAAAGAAACAATGGGTAAAGGGAATAACCGCAGAAAGTCAACTTTTTATGGACCGTTATCGAAGCAAGTGCTTGGGAGAGAAACGCGATTTTTAATGAAAAATAATTTATAACATACCGAAACTTACATTGTTACAAATTGATTATCGATTTATATTTAGTGCTATAATAGATCGTTATACAATAGCAATGGTATATTGCTATTATATTTTTTTATTTATAGCACCGGAAAATGCTATAAAATTATATGAATTTAATTTACACAATTGAATTATAATATAAATAAAAACTAAAATTAATCCAAATTTAAAAAGAAAATTGAATTATATTTATTAATTAAAATCAATTTACAAATAAAATTAGTTTTACAAAACTAAAACAGAATTAAAAAAACTAAGTAAACCAGAACACATTAAACCAAAACCTAACCTCTTCACTCACCAATGTTGAATCCGAAAAGCTCATGGAGCTTGATGCAAAATGGTAGCCTGACATGCTCAAAGTGCCTAGTGCATACCCCACGTGTTTCTACAAGGTAAAACACAGAGTATATTATGGACTTTCTGTCTGCACATAATGTTGAATATTGATTCGGTTCTTAATAAGTAGGCGGCTCCTTTCTCTAGAGTTGTATACAATTAAAGGATTCAAAAGATTAGTATGTGCTCGCTCCTGGTAAATCAATTTTGCTAAGTTAGATTTATGCACATAGCCGATCGAATGGAAGCAAGTCAAACATGTGCTTAGGGGTCTTTGAATATAATAAATATTAGAGCTTCATCCGAGCAAGTTTTGGTTTTTACTTTTTTAAAAATTATTTAATAATATTTTAAACATGTAGGTTATTTAGATATTTTTAAGTTTCTATACATCAGAACCGAACATACCCAGATTCGGAAGGACCTGGCTAGAAATCTACAAAAAAAATTAATAATACCCGAATGGAGCTTAATTTCAAAACCTCACAAAATCGGTACCCGGAAGAAACAACCCATATTAGAACAGGTAACCAAATACCCATATCTAATTGATTTATTGTAAACAAATGAAAACTCTCTATTAACCATTTTGAATTTTTGTCATAAATTGAACAATTTTGTTCGAATTATTATGGTTAACATTTAAAATAAATGTTGTCGAATTATTATGACAAAGACAATTAATAAAATAGTAATGAAGAGTGAAAAAAAAGAAATGTAAAAAATATAATAAAATGCTTAAAAAGTAAATTATATTTTGTAAAATGTTGTCAAATTATTTAAAAATACAATAAATAAAATGGTTAGAATTAATTAAAAAATGAAAATCTGTAAAAAAACCATTTAAAAATTGGCAAGTATTGTTTTATATTGTTATCCCCTTATTTATTTATTATGTGCACGGAGGCTTTGATTGCAATTATTAAAAAGGCTGAGAGAATGAAACAATTAACGGGTATGAAGGTGGCAAGAGCTTGTCCAGCAATTTCTCATATGTTATTTGAAGATGATAGTCTTTTCTTTTGTAAGACAAAAAAAGAAGAATGTCAAACCATTAGGATTTTGAAGGAATATGAAGTTGTGTCAAGGCAACAAATAAATTTTCAGAAATTTTCAATTCAATTTGGACATAAGATCGAAGAATCCAGTCGACATGAATTGAGAGATATTCTGGGAATACATAATTTAGGTGGAATGAGATCTTATCTAGGTTTGCCAGAGAGCCTTGGAGGGTCTAAGGTACAAGTGTTTAGCTTTTGTACAAGATCGTTTGAACAATAGGGTCAATGGATGGACTTTTAAGTTTTTACTAAAGGAGGAAAGGAGGTAATCATCAAGTCGGTGGTTACGGCTTTATCAAACTATGTGATGTCTTGTTATCTATTACCAAAGGCTACGGCAAAGAAGTTGACGAGTGCCGCAGCTCAATTTTGGTGGAGTCCAGGAGGAAGCACAAAAGACATGCATTGGAAATCATAGGAAAGCAATTGTGGCGTTTGATAGAGAAACCAAATACTCTTTTCGCTCGAATTTTCAAAGACGGTACTACAGGAATGCTTCACCCATTCAACCGATCCGTTCATATTCCCCGTCATATGGCTGGAGGAGTATCATATCTACTAGATCTCTGGTTAGCAAAAGACTAATTAAAAGGGTGAGAACCGGTTCATCTATTTCGGTATGGAATGACCCCTGGATCCCAACCACTCGTCAGAGACCAGCAAACAAAAACCTTCATAATAGTCACCCGGATATCACAGTGGATTCTCTCATTAATTCGGAATCCCGAACATGGAATTTACAGGCGATTCGGACTTTGGTGGATCCGCACGTTGCCAAAATTATTGAAAGTATTCCACTGAGTAGAAATCAGCTGGAAGATAGAGATGGATGGCATTTCACTAATAATGGGAAATACACGGTAAAATCAGGATATCAAGTAGAATGGGTCTATCCTGATAAGGAAAAACCACCAGAATTTTATGGACCCACTGTGGACATATTGAAAGCATTCTGTTGGAAGGTGCGGTGCCCTCCGAAAATAAAGCTTTTCTTATGGCAACTTCTATCAGGGTGTATAGCGGTACTGAAAAATCTAAAAGCAAGAGGAATACAAGGGGACATTTGTTGTGCAAGATGTGGAGCTCCAGAGGAATCCATAAATCATGTTTTCTTCCAATGCCCTCCGGCACGACAGGTGTGGGCACTTTCAAGGATACCATCAAATCCTCATCTCTTCCCTCTCAGTTCTCTTTTTGCAAATATGGATCATCTTTGTTGGAGAGTTAATCCAAAAATGGAGGATCACCAATTTGCATGGATATTATGGTATATTTGGAAAGGTCGAAACAACAAAGTTTTTAGCAATTTGGATGTTGATCCAAGAGATACGCTTAAACTAGCAGAACTAGAATCAACACTTTGGGCGGAAGCACATGTAACAAGTAATCAGAGGGTTGCAAATCAAGTACATGAAATAATTGTAGCAACAATACCGGGAAGATGGTGTTTCATAGATGGCTCATGGAAAGATAAGGAACAATTCTCAGGACAAGGCTGGTACAACACTTTAGCGGGTTTTGATGGATTGCTAGGGGCACAGAATGTCAGGGCAAGTCTATCACCTCTTCATTCGGAGGTAGAAGCGCTAATATGGGCAATAGAATGCATGGGGAATTTACGGCAATTTCAGGTCACATTTGCGACGGATTGTTCTCAATTGGTAAAAATGGTTTCGGAACCAGAAGAATGGCTAGCGTTTGACAATTACCTGGAAGACAATAAGCTTCTAAAAAGAAGCTTTCTAAACTCAGAGATCGTTCATGTACCTCGGACGGAAAATCAAAAAGGCGGATAGGTTAGCATGCAGTGCTAGGAAACAACTGTCTATCGTCGTTCACATGGATGCAGAGTTATCGGTTTGGTTTACAGAGTCAGTATGAGTCTGTAGATGATTGATGTCAAAAAAAAAAAAATAGAATAAATTTAACTAGCCGATGATTTTACTAAATTTCCGTTTGATTATTTCGATATACGATCATTTAAGTCTTAACTTGAGTATTTCACAAATGTTATTTTAACAATTCATAGTTAAAAGGCCCATAGACTTATTGTGCTTGAAGCCATGTGATGCCAGGGCCGGTACATGCAGAGATAACTGCACACATTTCCCGAGTGACTAATGCTGTTTCTTGTTCGTATATATGCATTCCTTATCAAATGCACTGAGGTTATGACAATGAAAAGGTTGTCTAGGGATGTCATTTGGGCTCCACGTCCAAATAGACTTGTCTAAATGGATAATTTTCTTTTTCTGAACATTGATGGTCTAAGCTAAAAAGAACCACGTCCAAATAAGACTAAAACCTAAATATAACCATAATCAAATAGATTACTCGTAAATGAACTATCTGTGGTCCTTAAAAAATAAAATAAGTTAAATTTTTAATAAAAAATTAAAATTTTGTGATTTTGCCAAAAAAAAAAAGTAATTTCTCAGTTTAACAGTAAACACAATTTTGCATATTTGAAAAACATCATTTTACGAAAAAACTGATTTTGGCGGAAAATAAATTTTGTAGTTTTGGTGAAAAAATGTGATTTTTCGCGTTCGACGAGAAAACACGGATTTGGTTAGAAAACGTGATTTTGTGATTTATGAGAAAAATGTAATTTTTTTGAATTTGGTGGTAAAATATGAGTTTACTGTTTTGGTGAAAATAATCGTTTGCTTTTAATAAGAAATGTGATGTAAATATTTTGGTGGAAAATGAGATTTTACATATTTGGGCTATAAACACGATTTTATGATTTGAGGAAGAAAAAAAATTCACCGTTTTATCAAAAGTATGATTTTGAAGTTTTGTTGGAAAAATAAGATTTACAATAAACTAAGTTAAATGATTTTTTCTGAATCAATTTAACTTAAGTTTTTAAGTTTTTTGGGATGTCCATGATCATGTGGTCTCACCCATCTAGTCCATCTCTTTCACGGACAAAATTGGGTTTATTTATTTAAACTAACGTTCAAATAGGTATATATCCAAAATTGGTCAATTTTAGTTTGGACACGGTCCGTCGGTACCAATCCATTTGACATCCATAGTTGAGACTCAAACTAGAGTATGACGCAAAATAATTCATTCTCTAACGCTTTGACCTAACTCTAACTCACACATATAGCTTATATTTTATGGAATAATGATGTTATATCCTTTCAAACAACCGGTTCAACCTGCAAAAGAAAACAAAAACAAATTATTAATTACCTATTGTAAAAAGTAAAACATGGCCATTCATTTTATCACACACCGCTCAGAAAGTAAGCTTTAGTTGGTAAAAATTGAGAAGGTGAATAGGTTTCTTCTCAGTTTTGAGCGACCTGATAACGAACTTGACTCGTTATGACTCGTGACTCACTGACTCGTCTGACTCGTTGACTCGTTGACTTGACTCGACGTTCTTTGAAACACCAAATCGTAGCTTAGTTGTAAAAAATCCCGAATGAAGAACGATCTTTTCCAATTATAAGCTCTCAAGAGAATTACAGAGATGAACCAAGTTGTTAAGAGGAAAATACAACTCAATTTCTGAATGAATCTAGAAAAATATTTCCACAACTCTGTTTTATGCTCGTTACGCAGAAGTACGAACTCGACCAGTGAAATGATGACACTTGTCAGCTTCTCCTTCCACCGTAACTAATGCGTAACAAACTCCCTCCTTCTTTATTATTCGTCCACGTGTCCTTCTCGTTTCCCTGTATCACATCCTTCCCTCCAAACAATCTTGTCCACAAGGTTATGTTGCTAACTCCGGAAACCTTTTTTGAAGATCATAAAGGTATTCCCATGTTGCCATATCTTCAGTATCGCCTTTCCACTGGACCAAAACCATAGTTGCAGCTCTATCTTGGCGTTTCACCATCTTACGTCCGAAGCACGCCTTAGGTTTCTTGATCGTCACATCCGTAAGAATGGTAGGTAAGTGCGTCGTAGCTGTTGCCTCTCCCACCAAACGTTTCAGTTGAGAAACATGGAAGACTGGATGCACCTTCGAGTAGCTTGGTAACTCCAAGTTATAAGCCACACCTCCATGTTTGTCTATGATCTTGTAGGGACCAAAGAACTTCGGAGCTAACTTCTGAGATCCTCTGACCACAAGTGATTGCTGTCGATAAGGCTGAAGCTTAACAAATACCCAATCACCTAGCTCAAAGCTTCTCTCATTTCGGTGTTTGTCAGCATGTTGCTTCATACGGTGTTGTGCTCTCAAAAGATGAAACTTCAGTATCAAAATCATCTTTTCTCTATCTTCCAAACACTTAGCAACAACTTGAACCTTTGATTCACCCGCGAGGTAGGGTAAATGAACCGGAGGAGGTTGACCATAAACCACTTCGTAAGGAGTAATTTGCGTTGCAGAATGGTAATTAGTATTATACCAATACTCTGCCAATGGAAGCCACTTACTCCACAGATGGGGCTTATCACTAGTCATGCACCTCAAATATGTCTCCAAACAACGGTTAACAACTCTTGTCTGACCATCACTTTGGGGATGATATGCCGTAGATAGGTTCAATGTACATCCTTGTAACGCGAACAACTCCTGCCAAAATTCACTGAGAAATACCGTGTCTCTGTCACTGACAATCGAACGAGCAAAGCCATGTTGTCTGTAAACCTGATCCAAGAACACTTAAGCCACATACCAATGAGCTGTATACGGATGAGAAAGCGCCACGAAGTGAGCTGCTTTGCTCAAGCGATCAACTACGACCAAGATCACAGACTTGCCATACGAGACAGGTAATCCATCTATGAAATCCATAGAAATATCGATCCAGACTCCTTCTGGGATCGGTAAAGGTTGCAGTAATCCAGGAGATGCTGCTGTATCAAACTTGCACGCCTGACATACACCACAGCTTCTCAAATAAGCCTGAATATCCTTTGCCAACCCTTTCCAGTAAACAATCCTTTAACCCTTTGAACCGTAACATCACGACCTGAATGACCCCCTTGGCTTGAACAGTGTAACCAATTCAGAATAGAATTCCTCAGTTCCGTATCATCAGGTACCACAATCTTGCTTTTCCTTCTCATAATTCCTTGTGACCAAGAGAAAAACTTCTTTGCTTTCGGGTCTTGTTTTAACTTCTCAATGATCTCCACTAAATTAGTATCAGCAGTGTAACCATCCATAATCTTCTGCAATAGATCACACTGTAACACTAACATCGCCATATGGAGAATCTCTGAGCCTTCTACTCTTGATAATGCATCTGCTGCCACATTATCTTTCCCTTGCTTATACTGAATTTCGTAATCAAATTCCAACAACTTAGGGAGCCATTGTTGTTGAATTGGTGTGTTGAGGCGTTACTCCAGGAAGTACTTAATACTTCTCTGATCTGTCTTGATCACAAAATGATTTGTAAACAAGTAATGTCTCCATTTCTGAACCGCAAACACCACCGCTAATAACTCTTTCTCATAAATGGATAGATGCAATTGTCTCCCCTTTAATTGAAGGCTGATGTATGCTATAGGATGTCCTTCTTGCATCAATACCGCGCCAATGCCATGCCCACAAGCGTCTGTTTCAACAACAAACGGTTTATCAAATTGTGGTAACGCCAGTACTGGAGCATTACAAAGACTCATCTTCAATCCTTCAAAAGCCTCTTGTGCTTCACCATTCCAACAGAATCCCTCCTTCTTTGTTAACTTCGTTAAAGGTGGAGCTATCAACCCAAAGTCCTTGACAAAGCGGCGATAGTAACCTGCAAGTCCTAAAAACCCACGCAACATCTTCACGTTTTTAGGTTGAGGCCATTCTTTCACAGCTTTGACCTTCCTTGGATTAGTTGAAACTCCTTGTGCTTGAATGAAATGCCCCAAATATTCCACTCTATCAGATGCAAACTCACACTTGCTTCTCTTAGCAAACAACTTGTTAATTCTCATCAACTGAAACACTGCCTCCAAGTGTAGAACATGCTCCTCTTCTGATGAACTATAAATGAGGATATCGGCAAAGAAGATGAGAACAAACTTCCTTAAAAACTCACTGAAGACATGGTCAGTCCTTGAAATGTTTCTGGTGCATTGGTCAAGCCAAAAGGCATTACCAAGTACTCAAAATGACAGCTGTGTGTCCGGAAAGCAGTCTTATGAATATCATTCTCTTCCATTCGTACCTGATGATAACCAGCTCTCAAGTCGATCTTGGAATAGATCTTTGAGTTCCACAACTCATCCATCAAGTCCTCAATTAACAGAATAGGGAAGTGATCCTTGATCGTCATATTGTTTAACTTCCTATAATCAACACATAACCTCCATGTGTTATCTTTCTTCTTCACTAAGACAACAGGTGACGCGTAAGGGCTAGAGCTCGGTTGTATTGTCCCTTCTTTCAACAGTTCCTTCACCATCTTGTCTATTTCATTCTTTTCATGGACAGCATACCTATAAGGTCTTTGATTCACTGGATCAGAACCCTCCTTTAGTACAATCTTGTGATTATGATTTTCTCTAAAAGGTGGTAATGATGTAGGCTCCGTGAATACATCAGCATAGCTCTAAATCAACTTCTCAATCATCTCCTTAACATGACTCTCCTCTGTTTGCCCTTTCAAAACCTTAATGGACATAGGATTATCTTCTGTTTCCTCATACGCATAAATCATATTCAACTGTAAGGTTGAATCAGCTGTTAGCTCCTTCTTTTTGAACTTCACCTCTCTTACAGATCCTGGTTTCAGTCCATGAAGTAACACCTTATGTTGTGCCCACCTGAACCTCATTTCCAACTTATCAAAATCCCATGTGATTGGTCCAAGCTTCGCTAACCACTGAACACCAAGAACCGCATCATGTCCTCCCAAAGGAATCACCATAAAATCAGAAAGGAATTGATGACCTTGAAACTCCCACTTGAAGTTCTCAATTCTACCACATATTGTTATTTGATTCCCATCTGCCACAGATACTTTCGTTCTGCCTGCCTCCTTAACCTTGCATCCCAAAATCTCTGCTGTCTTCCTATCCAAAAATTTGTGAGTAGGCCCCGAGTCTAGAAGTACATAGAACGTTTTCTTCCCATGAGAACCTCGGACTTTCACTGTGGTGTAATCAGTTATGCCTGAAATGGCATTAATGGAAATCCGAGCCTGATCTACTTCTTCATAATCTCCTTCTTCTTCTACACTCTCCAATGCCTCATGGAACTCTTCTTCCTCTTCACACTCCAATGAAAACAGTTGCGTTTTCTTATGCTTCAAGTAATGGTCTTTGGTGAACTTCTCATCACAATAGTAACATAACCCTTTCGCTCTTCGCTCACTCATCTCAGCTTGAGATAGGAAAGGTTTCAGCTTCCCATTAACTTCTTTATGTTTGTTACCTTCTTCTTTCTGATGAGTAATCAGTCCTTTCTGTTGATTTTGATTCGCTTGAGTACGCTGTGTGTTCCAAGTAGACTTAGCTTCCCTCCTTGGATGTGCTTTCTCATATAACCTTCCAAGCACCAAACATTGTCTAGTTGATTGAGGACTGAACGTGCGAACATGCATTTGCGTATCCAATCTCAAGCCTGCAAGATACGCACTCAACAAGTATTCAGATAACCTCAAGCGTGATCTTATCAATTCAAACTTCGCATGATACTCAGCAATCCCCTCCGTTTCTCTTAACTCTTTTAACTCAGCCATAGGATCATCAAGAATTTCCTCAAAACGTTCTTTGAGTCTGCTCTTATAAACTCTCCAATTACGCAGTACTACTGCTTCCTCATCTTCTTGCCTCACCGCCTGATGCCATGTTGATGCTTCTCCCTCAAAATGCATAGAAGCGATTCCAACTTTAGCTTCATTGGGTGTATTATCAATGGCAAAGAACTCATCCGCCTTAGTAAACCATTCCTTGATATTACTCCCATCAAACTTCGGAAAGTCGATCTTCGTCAATCGCGTCCTACAATTGTAATTTTGTGCCTCATCATGATGATTGTATCTGTATGATTCGTTTCGCATTGTTCCCGCTCCATGAACCTCACCGTGATTCTCTTCACCGCTTGTCGAAGCGTTCACCGGATTGTGATTCGCCATCACCTTGAAAGCTTCGATCATTTCTCTCACTTCTCCATCGCATCGTTCATTTTGTTCGATCTGAGATGCGATTGCCTTCTCCAGTGCTTCAAATCTCGTCGCTAAAGCGCCATCCACCTCTTTCGACGCCGCTTCCTCTGACAACGATCGTGCTCGTGTTCCCGCCATGAACTCTGATCACCACCACCGCAACTCCGAGGATTGTTGGCTCTGATACCACTGATAACAAACTTGACTCGTTATGACTCGTGACTCACTGACTCGTCTGACTCGTTGACTCTTTGACTTGACTCGACGTTCGTGAAAACACCAAATCGTAGCTTAGTTGTAAAAGATCCCGAATGAAGAACGATCTTTTCCAATTATAAGCTCTCAAGAGAATTACAGAGATGAACCAAGTTGTTAAGAGGAAAATACAACTCAATTTCTGAATGAATCTAGAAAAATATTTCCACAACTCTGTTTTATGCTCGTTACGCAGAAGTACGAACTCGACCAGTGAAATGATGACACTTGTCAGCTTCTCCCTCCAACGTAACTAACACGTAACAAACCCCTCCTTCTTTATTATTCGTCCACGTGTCCTTCTCGTTTCCCTGTATCACGACCGCGACGGCACCGACCGGTTCAAGCGCAATAGTTTCTTTTTCCTTCTTCTGCGATTCTGAAGCCTCCAAGTACATCCCCGTCGACGGATTTTGGATGGGCAGGCTGGTTGTGAAGACTCTATCAGGGAAGAGAGTCGAAGGATTCGATTCTGAAATCTGAAGTCGTGACGACGGCATTGCCTCCGTACGTGCATCCATCTTCTCAATCTGAGATTTTTCACTGAGTGAAGACGAAACGTGAAACCTGTTTGTTCCGATTTCGGGTTCGAAGACGAGAAGGAGATGACAAGAGGTGTATTTCTATAATATTTTATGAAATGGAACAAATTGTATTCCCTTCAAATTTGACTTTTCTCTTATTTGCCATGTTGCATTCGATGCTTGAAAAAGGTTTAATATTGTTCATTGTTGTTTAATGTTCTATTGATATGAATTTTGTATTGGTGTGTATATGTGTTTTATATTGGTATGTATATGATTTTGTAAAGAAAAATAGTATAAAATGTAAATGAAATAGAATTTAATATGACTTCAAATAAAATAGAATACAATGTGATTTTGAATGGAATGATATTTATGTGATGTTGCTCTTCTACCTCTTTTCTCAAATGTCGTCAATCTTCATCTCTTTTGATACAGTCAATCTGAATATCTTATGATGTCGTCAATTTTTAATTCTTGCGCTACCGATCTTTTCTTCAATGCAGAATTCACAAGTCTAAATTATTTTTATTTTAGTATAGTATAGTTTGATATTACAAAATGTGAAATATTATTTTCAGATTTTAATTTTATTTAAAATATTATAAATGTATAGGGTTAGTATTTAGGGGTTGAGGTTAGCGTCAACATTAATTTCTTCCATGCAATCATAGGCATTTCATAATATCATCAATATGTATTATTCTATTTATTTTGTTCTATTCTATTTGAATTTAAAGTTTATATTTGAAATTAGGATATATATTTGGGTTTAGGGTTTAGTGATTAAGGTTTAGAGTTTAATATTTTGGGTTTATAGTTTAATATTTAGGGCTTGTTGTCTTATTCTATTTTGATAATATGAAATAGAACACTCCAAAATTTTCAAATTATGTGCTAATGTATTTTTGGACTTGCTATCTGTAAGTAAATGTAATACCCCATTTATTGCTACATGTTTTAATTTTACACCACTAGTTTTGTTGCGCACAGTAAAAATACATTTGCTAACTATCCTTTTGATGTGGCTTCATCCACTTCTTTTATATGGAATAGTTGTTAAACTGTAACATCCCGAGTTGTGATATATGGAAAGGCTTAAGAGAATTGATTTGGCTACCTATGTCACCAAAGTTGACTTACCTTTTCCGGAGCACATCCTGAAAGAACTCTAGAGTTAAGCGTGCTTGAGCTGGAGTAGTGGAAGGATGGGTGACCTATCGAGAAGTGATTTGCGATAGCGTGCGAGTGAGGGCAAAGCACGAGGAAAGGTCGGGTGGTGATTGCAGGGTCAGTAAACAATGATTCCGAGCCTTGGAAAATTAACGGACCGACCGTTAGAACAGGATGGGGCCCACGGGCCGAGAGAGCGGGCGTGGGTGGCCCATTAGCTGTGGGCGGTCGGGGCGTTACAAGTGGTATCAGAGCTGGTTAGCCATCTCGGTTCTGATCCGAGAGGCGTCTTGAGACCTGTTGTGGAGCGCAACAAGGATGTTGGCTACTTTGAGAAGGGGTGAATTGTAACATCCCGAGTTGTGATATATGAAAAGGCTTAAGAGAATTGATTTGGCTACCTTTGTCACCAAAGTTGACTTACTTTTTCTGGAGCACATCCTGAAAGAACTCTAGAGTTAAGTGCGCTTAAGCTAGAGTAGTGGAAGGATGGGTGACCTATCGGGAAGTGATTCGCGATAGCGTGCGAGTGAGGGCAAAGCACGGGGAAAGGTCGGGTGGTGATTGCAGGGTCAGTAAACAATGATTCCGAGCCTTGGAAAATTAACGGACCGAACGTTAGAACGGGATGGGGCCCACGGGCCTAGAGAGCGGGTGTGGGTGGCCCATTAGCTGTGGACGGTCAGGGCGTTACATAAACATTCTTGGCTATATATTCTATCGCTTACATCATCTGCTCTCTCAACCGGCTGGAATATAGTGTAAATGTCTGACATAACATTATATCAAAATTAGTGTTACTCACCTAAATTACACTTGATATATGACTATTACACAAATAAGCCGTTTATTTAAACTAATGTTCAAATATGTATATCCAAAACTGATCAGTTTTAGTTTGGACATGGTCTATCGGTACCAACCCATTTGACATCAATTAGTTGCGACCCACACTAGAATATGATCCTTAAAAAAGAATACGGAACCAAAGGTTTCTTTTTACATCACAATATTTTGGGTGAAGATGATTTTTTTTTGCGTATTAAACCGTGAAATTGAAATTCCACAATTTAAACCGCGGAGTAATGGTCAACCTGCAGCCATCAGTCGTTTATTGGTGTATAAGAGTGTATATTTTAACTGAAATCAAAACTTCGCCGTTTTATGCAAAACAAATTTTTTTGTTAAAAATCATAGAAAGAGAGAATCAAACCCTGGTCTCATGCTAAATCAACGGTAACCAAACCGTTTATGCTGCGTGTTTCTTTGTTTCTTATCAACACTGTCCTTTTTATTTACTCGAATGTAGTTTTTTTCTTCCTCCTTTCAAGATGTAGGAAAGGACGCAAAGAGCTTGGCTTGATACGCACGTAACACAACAAGTTTTTGCTTATGTTTGATTGACCTTCTTAAACTGAAGTATGTTAAAAGTCTTCAGTCAAAAATGCAAGCTCGTCTACATATTCTAACCATAACCATTGGATGAATATCTCTTTCTCTATGTGCGACTGCAATAGTGTAATGTTGATAGTTACTGTCCTACTAAGTGGCCGAAAGCTCTGTGGTAGAGAGACTAAAGAGAGTTTAGTCTTTTCACGCATGTGATTTTGATTGACTCAAAATATTGAAAGAGATTGTTGTTGTATATGCTAGATTTCTTTCTATTATACTTTGCCTCCGCATAGTTTAAGATGAATCTGAAATTTTTTGTACAGAGAACATGAAATACACGTGGAATTTTACTGCTTATTGATGGAATTAGATGCCCTTTGCGGTTGAAATTTAAGGATAAATGGATAATGTAGCTGATGGTAGGAGTTTGAAGGCTCCTAATCAAATGTTGTAGAATAAAGGATGTCAAACCAGTTCTAAGTGATTCTAAAGCAAAGGGAATGCAAGACCATGCTTAATCTAAGTGCTATCAATTGGTGAGATGATTTTTTGAACTAAAATACTACTAAAATGCAATAAAGGACAAAACTTTATTTCTTATGAGATAAGAGAACTCATGGGCTAAAGAAATTGACCTTGGGTAATCAAGTTTCAATCTAAAGGTGTTAACTTTCAACCAATCTATCTACCTTAGGCCTAGACACCATCCTAAACAAAATCTATCTCTAGATGAATGCTCATTTACTAAGATAACTCAAGCATCAAATCTCTTTGGTTCCCGCGCTGCTTCACCCGTGTCACTCCTCTAACAAAGCTCTTCGGCAACGCGGGTAGGGGAAGATGGGGATCACCCGCGTCGTCCTCCCCGCGTGAAGAACTCGATGATCCTTCTAGCTAGTGCGAGCGGGTAGTCGACCCCGCGTGCTCCTTCCCGCGTGGCTCCTTCGAGTTGATCTTTCGGTGACGCGGGCAAGTGGACTCGGGGTGCTGCAACCCGCTTGGCTCGCCTTATGATTGAAAAATCTCCATTCTTCATCTCTTTTTGGATCACAATGCCTCTAAACACCTCTGATTACTCCATAGGACACTCAATTACCTGATTAAGACATATGAATGCAATATGGATCCTAAAGATGCTAAACTCCTAATCTATATGATCATTATGTACAAAATGGAAGCTTAAAACAATGCAAATATGCAAGATATCAACTCCCCCAAACTTGTTCTTTACTTGTCCTCAAGTGACTTCGCAAGAACTCATAAGGGAAAGAGGTTTGAAGGTGGGAACTCATTGCCAAAAGTAACACTTCCTAACACTCAACTTAACATCCTAAAGAAACATAGCAAATAGCATGAGCAACTCTCTTATTATACTCTAGCTTCTCTAGGCCTATCAATACTCCTTATGCCTCTACACAAGTTGCAATACTCATCAACCAACAAGTTCTTTAAACCAGCTCTCACATTGATTCACACACACACACACATGGTGTGTTCTCACAAATGAGCACATGATCTCAATCATTTGGCTAGGTAAGTATGGTCTAATATGAAAGAAGAGAAGGGTTCAAATGTCATCATTTCAAGGTGGCTATCACTCAAAAACAAGGAGCTTGATCATTATGCAAAATTTATCTAAGATTAGAAGCAACTCATGCATACATAGATTCATTCTCATCATTCTACTCCCCTTTGTTATAAGTAATCTCAAGTTCTACCCTCTTTATCATCATCTCAAAATCAAAATAAACCCCTCACATCACTCACCCAATGAACAACTCTCTTTTTCTTTTGACTCAACCACTAGGAATTTTAACTCACTTTTTACAAGCTCTAACTCTTTTTCATTCCCTTCCCCAACTTCTCTTTGATTCTTTTTCTTTTCTTTCTCTTTCTCTCTTTTTTTTTTATTAGGGGAAGGTTCTTTATTGCATAATCAAGAGCTTCATATTTTCTTTTTATCCCTAGAGTTTTCTTTTCTATTTATACTCTTTTGCTCATCTCTCTCATCTTTCCCACTCCCCAAACCCAAGATATTGAAGTTTAGAATACACAAACCCCTCTCACCATTCCCAGATGCTAACTCATTGTGCTAGCAAGAGATGAGAATAAACCTATGTCG